>NW_021940553.1:4523725-4695611 GCF_001715985.3 Manacus vitellinus
AAAGAGAAAGAGAAAGAGAAAGAGAAAGAGAAAGAGAAAGAGAAAGAGAAAGAGAAAGAGAAAGAGAAAGAGAAAGAGAAAGAGAAAGAAAGAAAGAAGGAAAGAAAGAAAGAAACTACTATGAAACACAATATAGTCAAGTTAGACACAAGTGAAGCGAGGAAACTCAGTCCCAAACATACAATGTGATTTGCCATCATAACAAAACAGATCAGTAGTGAAGAAAATATTGGTTTTAAAACATATTTCTAGTTTGATTTTTCAACTTTCTTTTACTGACCATTTCCATGGCCCACAGCTGCAGACCTGTCATGGCATGGAACTTCTTTCTTACTTTTTCATTGCATTAACTTTAAGCAAGAAAGAATAAATCCAACCAAAAAAAAAAAAATCCAAAACCACCAGACAAACAAAAAAAACAAAACAAAACTCACTAAACCTCTCTCAGTTCAGCTACAGGGATGTATGCTACCCTCCTTTCCAAGTTTCAGAGGATGCCAATTGGCTCAGTTTTCTGGTGCCATATCAGCTTCAGCCAACCATCTGACAAAAACTCCCAAAGTTTACGATCTCCGAAACAGTTACCCATCTAATCCAGATAGCTTTCAGTGGCTCTGTACCACCGGGGTGCAAAGAAGAGTTAAAATTTTGCCCTAGCTGGTGTTATACCTGCTCCCATCAGTGCCTAGTTACACATCAGATTGATTGTAAAGCTTTATTGTTTTATAAGTCTCTGCTTGGTCTGTTACCAAGTCACATTAACAATCTGTTAATGGTTTTCATTATTCCCAAAGCATCCACAATAGGTGTCTACGACCTGGAAACAGTCCTTAGAGGAGAGAAGAATAATGGCGATAATTGTGTTGATCTGCTCCTCAAGTGACATTTCTGATGTACTGGTGGGGAGGGTTCTGAACGTGGTTTCTGCTCCCTGAGCAGTGGCTGTCCCGTAAACAAAGGGATGTTAAGAAAATGTAACAGCACCCGGCGACAATACGGAGTAGAGAGATTCAATTCACTCCTGTCAGTGCTTAACTTCAAAGAGGGAAGGGAAAAAGTCAAGGAAAATGAGAGCCTATCTGGAATTGCTTCCTAAAAGTAAACCCTCATCCATCTTTAATGGAAACAGTGGAAGTAAACAGGCTGGTTTCAGTCATTTAAATGTAAATTTGGCTAGTCACTGCGGAACCTATAAGGAAAAAATCTTGTCTTAACAACTTGATGAGACTTTGTAAGTCCAATCTATAGTTTCTTGCTAAGGAAGGTGGTGCTAAATAACAATTAGGAGAACATTAACCAGCAACTGTGAAACACAACTCTGATTCCTGGCTTCATCACTAATCTGCAATCTGACATTGATCAAATAACCTCACTTCTCAATTCGTCTGTTTTCCACTCATATTTTATTTAATTGAAAAAATAAGTTTTGGTACCATTGATTGCTGCTTTTGATGCATTCGGGCAGCAGGAATAAGCATTTGGGGACATATCAGCTGATGCTTTCAAGCACATATGGGCTTGTAAGGAAAATAAAATTACACTTTTGTGATTAGAAAGTTTTAGAGACTCCATTCCCTAACTAGTTATTCTTATGGGAGAGGATGATTTTTTCCTCAGCCTCCAGGATGCTTTGTAAGCAGATATAATTGTTCTAAGCTGGGTTGACAATTGCAGAACCAAATCCTCCTTTAAGTACCAAAAAGTAACTGTTAAACTATTAGTTTAGTAAAGGGACTAACAGGACTTGCTATGAATAAACCAGTAACGTCTCAGAAAAACTAACATTACAGGAAGGTGAACTAATAGACAACACAAAATTTGTATACCTCAGAAGAACTTCAGTTTTAAAGTGTGGGATTCTTTCCCAGCCCAAAATTTCCCAGTTATGTCTGCACACATTCCATTTACTGTGCTGTGTTATATGCTCCTGCTTCCCTCTCCCTGGGAATCATCAGTGGTGCCTACTGAGAACAAAAGGAGTGTCACTGCAGACTTTAAAGGCCAGTTCTCTATAACATGTTTTTGAAGTACTTTGACTCATGCAGGGAATTTTTGGTAAAGATTATAGAAGTTAAGGCAGTTCAGCTTTCTGAGAGCCTGAAGCCATTTTTTCTCAGGCTGATCAAGTCAGGTCCCAACTTACTATATGATCTAAGGATTGAAGCCAAAGGAATATTAGCAATTGTTTGTTTGCTTCAAAAATATGGCATGCACAAACTTAAATTTCAATAAATGGAATTTAGGATATTAAATTCTCGTTTGCAGTCCTGATGCTTTAATTTCTCATAACTTGCCAGTTATTGTTCCCACATTGACAGAAAAAAAGTTGTTTAGACCTCATGTCTAAGTACTGTTGGCATCTAAAAATTATTTGGCTATCTCTCATGAAAATCTCTGTTTTATAGTCTTCTTGAATCTCATACTAAAGGACCAGGTTTTTTTCCTGTGTTAGTCATCAGACACCCCACTGCCTAATTGGAGATCGTGGATCCCAAGATAAGAGTAAAGGACTGAAAAATAATTGGCTATTGCAATGCTCAGCTTTGAAGTCCCTAAATCCAATTTTGTATTCACACTTAAGAACTGCACCGGACTGGTTTACCCGCAGCAGGAATTTTTCTTTTTAAAGACTTATTTATTCATTTTTTAATGATTTTAAACAGGTTTGAAGAGGCTTAGATTTTTGTTAGTAAATACTCACCTCAGTCATTTGGACCAGTCTGAACAGATCAAACCTAAAGCTGATGTATCCCAAGATGTAGAGTACATGTGGATTTATATATGGTCCTCATTTCTCATCTTCTTTTCCTTTTAGGAACTTACATTAAAGTGCAAGAGCATAAAATACCATTAAGTAACAAGGACACGAGTGTAAAAGGCAATACAAAGCAGTGATGAACAGAGAATCAAGCAGATATTTGTTGCAATCATTCTCAGTTTTACACATCATAATATGTTCAGTAGATTCATAACTGTTAATATATAGAAGGTAATTTTTTTAAAGAAAGTTTCTCAAAAAATTACTGTCTTTAATTTTTGAAACCATAGTGAAAGTGTCAATTTACAGTGAGGTTCAGTATTGTTCTGGGTATCCCAGGGTACATTTCCTCATATCCTTGATTTTTTAGGGGGTTTTATGGCAACAAGGAGGAAATAAAACACCTGCTGAACAAGCAAGTGGATTTGTTCTTTTAATGATGAGGTGATAGTTCTGAATCTTCCTCTTTTTCTTTTCATAAAGCATTTAAATGATGCTGTATATATTTATTCCACTGCTGTTAAGAAAAAAAAAAAAGGGCAGAAAATGAAGAAATCTTGCTACATAAAAGAAGGAAACAAAATATAATCTTTTACTTTGAATTTGTTTGCCAGTAGCTTATAAAATCTCTGGGTTATGTGAAGCTTTTAATCCATCACCCAGAGCTGAAGCTTCTCATTGAAAACACATTTTATTGAATTGCATTTAAATTATTTAGCCATTTTTATAGGCATAAGGTGATCAAATACATAATGTATTTTGATGCTCCCCAAAATGTCCCTGATGTGTGCTGGCTTTTGCTAATTAAATTCAGACCACTCGTAGAAGGGGAGGAAAAAACTCAAGTGCTTAATGTGCTTTTTTAATGTTTCATTTTTTGTTTCTGTTTCTATCTCTCTCTCTCTTTCTTCTTTCTTTCTTTCTTTCTTGCTTTCTTCTTTCTTCACAGGAAAAATAAAGGTCAGCTGTTAATTAGTGGTTTTCTGAAAGTATCCATTAATATTACATAAATTACTGCCTCAAAATCCAATTAGAATCCTGGGCCATATTGAAACTAAATAGATCATTTAATTTTCAGGGCACAATATGAAATGAGGTCTAGGAAAGAAATCAATACTGGTTCAGTAAGGAAATATCAAGAGAAGGGTGTGGGGGTGCTGGTGGTGTGTATACTCACATAACATAGTAATCTCAGCTTTATGAGAACTTGGATGTATGAGATAAACGTGTATTTAAACGTGCAGCAAAGCTGACTTTAAAACAACAGGAAAATATCTATCTCTTCAGCTACCTGTGCTTTTTATTCCGTGAGGATTTGCTTTCCTTCTGATCTCCTCCCCCTTACAACCTTGTTTTTATTTTCTTTCAACTATGGTAGTATCCTATTTCAATCTAAGAAAAGGGATCATTAGAAACTTTTGATTAAAGGACAACATGACCATAATATCAAACTTTTGAAGTAGAAAGCTAGAGACAGGAAGAAAAAAAAATATTAGGTGGGGGGTTTTTTTGTTGGTTTTTTTTGGTTGGGGTTTTTTTCGGTTAATTGTTGTGGAGATTGTATAATTTGACCATGAACAAATAAATGAAGCAGTATATAGACGTGGTTTCTATTTAGTAAGGACTGTGATTCAGTGCTCTTTGAATAGTGCCAATATTTGAGTTTCTTAGCATTTGTAAAGAGATGGAATTGAGTTGGGTGGCTTAATGGCTCTTAAACATTGTAGAACATTTGGAGAGCCAGTGCTTTTAGCAGTTTCTTTTAGCAAAAGTGCCCTTCTCAGTACATAATGAACAATAATTGATCAATATGACATGGAAATGTGTTTTTGTTATTAGCTTTTCCTTTGCATAAAAGGAGTGCAAGTACCTCTACAAAGACCATTAGGCAAATGGACTGGAAGTAGTAACTGTTAGAGTGAATGGGCAACTCCAGAGCTTGAAGAAGCCAAGTTTTTAGACAAATAAATTTGGTAGATGTTATTAGAGCCACTTATCCAACAAAAAGGACCTGGAAAACAATGGTTCAGAGCATTCAACATAAGTTGCATTAGCAGATCAAGCACCTAGTGAGAGATGAGTAGGAGGATGGAAAAGGGGGTATTAAGCAACAAGAGAGAAAGAGGTTCAAGAATTCAGCAAATAGAAATTTCTACTATATCTGATAGAATATCTTCACCTTCCTGTGAATGATGTCTCTTCAGACTCATCTAAACAAATAGAAAATTAGTTTAGAATGTACCTTTGCATGGCTGCCAGGCCCCAACACTAAATAACTCTAATCTAAAAGTGTTAATTATGGAATCTAAACACTGGTAGAAGAGGAGAAGACTTGTCAGGGGAAAATAATAAAATCCATGGGTCTTAACTGTTCAGAAAGACTGATTTAACAAAATCTGCCCAAAAATGCTACTTTCCTTATGTTCCTTATCAAGTTATGGTGGAAAAGAAAAATGATCTGGCATAAAAAGATAACAATGGAAGGTGATTGTAGAAAGAAATTTCTGTTTTGGTGAGTTGTGTATGATGGTTGGGATACTGCTCTTGCAGAAGCTTTGGTGTGGGTGAGAAGGAGAATCTGTGAAGTTCTATTAAATTCAGTCTATCTCAAAAGTTTTTGTCAGAGACATCAGCTAGATTAGTTAGGAATCAAAGAAACAATGCAACAGGGGAGTGTTAATAACAAATAATCTAGAAATTCTTATCCATTAAGCACAAAGCCAAAACAGAAGGAACATAGGTAGTGTTATTAATCTAATTGCTGTCTTCTGCCTCGTCAGTCTGCATAGGGATGGGAAGAGAGGTAACATTTCAATGGACACAGGTTGGAATATTGGGACTTCTTGCTGGGAATCAGGAAAAAATTGTCATGGTGAAGATGACAATAATGTAAAAAAGGCAAATATTCTCTGTACATAATTCCCTTCTGCATTTGGGACAAGCAGAAAAATCTACTCATGGTATAGAGTAGCATCCTTTCAGCTCCAATAAATGGTTGTAGCACTGCTACTAAGTTTGATATACTTCTGTTAACATATCTGACAGCTTATACCAAAGAACTTTAAAAGAACTGTCTGAGACCATCTCTGAGATCTCTGCATCTATTTTCACAAAATTTTGGAATGCTGGACGTAATTCAGAGGACTGGGTAAAAAAGTGCTGATGTTTTCAAGAGGAAACAAGAAACCTGAATAACACTATATAGTTCGAAAATATTCACTCTTACTTATTTTATGTAAAGTAGATTTCATCTAACTAATGTGACATTTTCATTTGAGAGGAGCATATGTTAAATTAATAAATACAACGGTGCTGGTACAATGCTCTTAGATGTCCGTGAGGCGTTTGATTTGAGGCTATACAATATTTGATTAAGTAATTAAAACAGTTAGAATCAATGCAATAAATAGGTTTAAAAGAATGAACAGATGCATTTTGTTGTAAATAGTTTTGTTTGCAGTCAGATGCTATGCCATTTATAAAGTTTATCGTGAGTGACAGAGCTGAAGCCTCAAGACATGAATTAGAGAAAAGTTGAGTAGCACGGAGAAGCTCAAGGGTGATCTTATTATGTCAGTCTACGTGAATACCTACCTGATGGGAGGGTGTAAAGGAGACATAGCCTGACTCCTGCCACTGGTACCCACTGACAGGACAGGGTACAAAGTGAAAGAAATCCTAAACTTTATGTTGATCAAGCACTGGAACAGATTCCCCAAGTTTACAGAGAGGGTGTGGAGTCTTCATCACAGAAAATATTAAAAATCCAGCTGGACAATGTCCTGAGAAACCTTTGACAAGGCTTTGAGCAGCATAGATGGCCTAGGTGACCTCCAGACATGCTTTCAAACCTCAGGTATTCTGTGATTCTGAAAAGTCTTAATCAATTCTGATGATAAGACAAAGGTAAGTGAGAACTACAGAACTTGTTCAGCAAGGCAAAAATAAACATAATTACTATAATATACAGTCAAGGAAGTCTGAAAAAAAAATGAGAGTCATGGTGTCTAACCAATGAAAATAAATTTTTAGTCCCATTGTAGGGACCACTAGTAAACCCTGGTCCGGATAAAGAGGAAGATCTTGAGAAGGAGGACAAAGGTTAGATGGCCTTCACATTTAACATAGCATGGTTATGAGACCTCAGAGAAGAATGAGAGAACCATATCACATTAATGGTTTTCCCTTACAGATGAGGTCTTTGTTCTGGATTATGTTGTGCCTCATTCTTTTGTTCTGCAGCCTTGCAGGATGGCATATGGCCCCACATGTTTTATACCAGACGTAGTCTATTTAATCTTTTCAGTAACAATTAAGTTTCCATCTTAGATGATTCACAGATTATTGTATCAGAACTATTAAACTGGTGGGTTGTTTTTCTTCCACCTCAGTTTAGCTATTTTTTTTTGTTGTTTAAAACAAACACTTGTCTCTGTGGTGCAGCACATACCAATATAGAACAGAATTACAATGTACTTCCAGCCAAAATCAGTTTATTGTCTATTTCAGTAGTTTTCTTATGGTAGCAATTATTCTCTGTAAGCCTGCAAGCAAGCAGCAGAAATCTGAAATCATCAAAGAGTTTTTATCTGCAGCAATTTCAAAAATGGCAGGTAGCTGATAGTTTAAACTTTAGTTCTCTGCAGTAGAGCAGTGTGAGAACTGGAGAATACCATCTGCCTTCAACAGCTAGTTTTAAATGCTCACGAATCAGGCTTGTGTTGCCATTGCTCATATGTGCTAGTTAAATCAAGCTGGCATGGCACAGTAACAAATGAGTTGCCCATAATAAAACTGATGGGTGAACTCCATCGCTTTGAGGGTCACGGCTGGGCTGGAGAGGTACATTCCCAGCTCCACCAAGTGGGCCTTCTGAACTGAACTCACAACAAGTCTCTATTAAACCAGAGGAAAACTCATTGGAAGTGTGTTGAATAGTGTCCTTACTCAATGCAATATAGTGTTTCTAATATGTCCTTATAGGAATATCAGATTTCGTATGTATACGTATTTGTATGTAATCCCTGCAGAGGGATTAGTGCTGTCAAAAACCCCACAAACAAGCGAAAAGCCCAAAAGCATCTTCTAAATTTGCAGAACAGTTTTTGAGACTTGATAATCCATAACATCACGGCGATTCTGGAGGGTTAACACGAAGCATTCTAGTTTACTACTATTATATTTCCATCAGCAATTACTGAGTCCCTTTGTTTAATCCTCCCGCCTCCCTTGGCAACTAAGTCCCACACAGCTCCCTGCTCACTGTCCCTGCCCTCAGTGGGATGGGGGAAAGAATTGAATGAGTAGGAGTGAGAAAATTCATGGTTTGAGATAAAAGCTGTTAAACTTATTGCTACTTAATTATTTATGTTTGGAACTTTTTGGTTTTGAGCAAACCATATTGGTTGTGGTTAAGGAACTGTTCTGCACAAAAATTGTCAATTGTGTCCAAAATTTGTGCAGCTCACTGAGAACTATAAAAAACCCCACAAAGAATCCTAGAATGATTTAAGATAATTAGGTGAAAGAAAGAACTAATGCCACTTTTTGGATAAAAAGGAAATATTGCAGCATGGAAGGAGCAAACTGATTTGCTGCTATACTCTGCTGGGGTATAAAGATAGGAGAGCAGAAAAATCCTACCTATTTGGGTGAATGGCTCAACAGAAAGAATTATTCAAAAGGATCTCAGCTGCTGAGGTCATACAAGAACAGTAAAGAAAATCTTACCTGGAGTAAAGTGTTCCATTTTGTTTGCCTGGTGAGACAAAAACGTGATATTGGAGAAAGAAAATGTCTTTAGACTAAAGGAATATACATCATGGAATCACAGAATGGTTTGGATTGGAAGGGACCTTAGGGATTATGTTTTTCCAACTCCCCTGCCATGGGTAGGGACACCTTCTACTAGATCAGGTTGATCCAAGCCCTGTCCAACCTGGTCTTGAACACTTCCAGGGATGGGGCAGCCACAGGTCCTCTGGACAACCTATGCCAGGGCCTCACCATCCTCACAGAACAAAAAATTTCTTCCCAACATCTCATCTAAGTCTTTCCTCTTTAGTTTAAAACCCTTCTTCCGTGTCTTACCTGTCCATGTAAATGGTCACATTCTCTTTTTTTATAAGTCCCCTTCAAGTGTGGAAAGGCTGCAACAAGGTCTCCTCAGAGCCTTCTCTTCTCCAGGCTGAACACCCGCAGCTCTCTCAACCTGTCTCCATAGGAGAGGTGCTCCAGCCTTCAGAGTGTCTTTGTGAACATATAAACAGATTTCCTTTCCAAAATAACTGCAGTATGTGTATTTATAAATGAATGATGTATTGAAATGAATAAAGTGCTCTTATTTGGATTTCTTGGAATGGAAACGTATGGAAATATTCAGCAAAATTCAGAGGCAACTCATTTAAATCTGATTAAAAAATATAGAATTCATTTCCGCCAGACACAATTTGGTGCAAATATTTTCATAGAGATAATATCAATATCTGCCTCAACATGATATAGGAGTTATCCTGATTTTGAACAAAATCCAAACTCTATATTACTGAAACAAACAAAAGCTGTCCCCACAGGGACAAAGTTTTAGCATTTCCAAGAAAATGAAAAATTTACTCTTTAAACCTAAATTTGTTTCAAAGGCAGAAGCAACACAACACCTAAAGTCATGTTCACCATGAATTTTTTGTATATAAATGCAGGGAGAGAGAAACCCAGAAGCAAAATATATATATAAAAAAATACTACTAGAAATATTTTCACAAATATTCTACTGAACTTTCAGTTCCTCAGTTTGCAATGGGAAAAAAAAAAGAGACTGAACTTTTTCATATAGTTTCTATTATTTTGAGTTTCAGGCGTGTTAGAAATAAAGCTACAGACATTGCCTCCTGTCAAGCTCTCTTTCAGGAACAGATGACAGCAGAAAGTCAGGAAGAAGCAACCAGCAAAAAAAAACAAAAAAAAACACACCACAACTTTTTTAAACTTTCTCAAATAACATAAAATCTTGAGTTCTCTTCAGTATTTGGAAGATGTTTTTAACCCAATTGTTTTCTGCAGTTATCCCTGTAATCTGAAAAAAACCTGGGTTTATGACCCTCTCCAAAAATGTCTGAAACCTGTCTCACTTTATGATTCACCCAAAACTCCCCTCATTACAATTCCACTTCCTTTCTTTATACAATACCTTTTATCATACACTGGAGGGTGATGGCTTAAAAGTTGTGCCTTAGGGTTGAATTACTTAGACTCCCTTGAGCCACAGGTTCAAATTCTGGCTGGGTTGACTCAATTCTGCCTCCTTTCAAGGGAAAGAAATTGAATTCCGTGCAGGTCATTCTGTGAGAGCCTTTCAGGGAAGAGCAAAATTGCAACTAATATCCAGCCTGCTTTCTGGAAACATTAAAGCTTTCTATCAGAAGGAAGTTTTTTCCATCATCTTTCACTAGTATTTCGTCTTCTGTCACTTCAGTGCTGCACCTTCATCAGTGCTGTGAGCTTGGCGGTCACACTCTACCAGGGGTTGCATAGATCTGGTGTGGTTATACAAGGCCAGACAACACACCACCTTTAATTCCAACCCCAATTTGCCTATCTGATTTGTTAAAATATTACTGACACCCACTCTTTCTTAAAATTTTAGTGTGACTTTTCTTTCAAAGCTCCAAAAGACGAGGCAAAAGTCAATCGCTGAAAATCTCACCTTTAGTTATAAGGAAACCAAGAGGATTTTTCTCCTTTCACACTTGCAAAAAAAAAGACCTTGGACACCTCACACACTCACATCTCAGGGTATCAGCAGCTGAATGGTAAATAAGGACAGCCTCAAATCTATCATTTTAAAATTCTGTGGTTTTTCGGCAGTCTTTCATGGTTTGTAAATGCTTTGGGTTGGCAGCTCCGTGGAGTGATGACAAGGATTGCAATCAGCAGCAGAAGGTAACCCAGGTTGTAAAAGGTGTTGGCAACATGTAGGAAGAATGGCATCACAGATCCAGGCAGCTTAGGAAGCAAAGTTGATGCTTAAAATTGACTGACATTTCCATATCTGGACTCTCTTTCCAACTGGTAACAATATTGCCAGTTTTCAAAAGTTCAGGCAGGAATTTTCCATGCTAGCACTGTCAGGCAGATATTGCATGGAAAATACCACAGTAAGTGGTCATGCAATTTCTGAAAACAAGCCTATGTGAAAAAACACCCAAAGTTTTGCTCACTTGTGAAGAGTACTCACATGTAAATATTTTCTGAGAACATCCTGACCTTTCCCTGTTAGAAAGATTTGAAATTTTACAAATTATCTCATAATTTGTGTGAAAATTCACCTAATTTTTCTTGATTCATCAAGGCACTGTTTTCAGAAATTCAGGTCTTGATAGCACCATTAACTGATAATTGATGTGCAAAAAACATATTACATAGTTACAGAATTACTATTTTCAGGACTACAGTTACTTCTTCCCCTGAAACCACTAAATATTCTACCTTGGGATAATGCAGCTGAAGAGAATTTCCCTGGAGTCACAACCTCCAGTGACCAGAACTGACCTTTTTGGTATGGTCCTGAGAAAAGAGGATATAGCCTAAGGCAAATTCACAGGGGTGAAGTTCAGCAATTGGGTTAAAAAAGGGTAAATATAAGGGATAACTAAAAAAACCCACAATATATATATGATATATGGCATATGTCATTTGTGACAGAAAATTTTTACGTCTCTATAGGAAAGCTGGCAACCCCCTATTCTGTTTTCATACATTCTGCAGCCTAATTGGGAGATGCACTTCCCAAGAGGGCAAATAAATTGTTTGTGGAAGAAAATGCTGCTTCTGGTACCTGAGGTCAACCCCCCCCCCCCACCTTCCTGTAGACCCCATGCTTTCCTCCAGTTACGTCAGGTTTAATGTATACATAAGAGTAAATTCTTTCTTGCTCACAAGGAAAGATGACACCCCCACCAGGCAAATACTATTTCCTTTACACCTCCTGAAGCCAACTTCTGGTCTCCTCTTCTAGTTAATATCTCAGGCTTGAGTTATGGACAGTGAGTCCAAGTGTGTGGGGAGGGGGATGGCATCACATACAGCCTTCCTGTGCCTTCAGGGCCTGCTTTGTTGCCTACCAGGTTGTGTTTGTGTCCTCCTGGTTCATAGGACCCGTCCCTTTCTCCAGTGAAACACTGCCAGGGGCATAGAGGGTAAACATTGGGCTATGACAGTAGATTACTTCCCGGGAAAAGATGTATTGTTTCGTGCTCTTGGTTAGTAAATCTGCAATTGTTGATAGGTTCTGTATGTGCGTGCCTACATGTGTTTGTGTCAGTTGTAACAACATTTTAGGTAGACACAATGACTTCCACCTATAGGACAACATTTTTAAAAGTTGTTTCTGTTCTACTGTGCGAACTGTACCCATATATGACTGGTTTTGGTACGCGTTCAAATGTTTTAAACCCAAGAGATGTCCTTTTTTTTTTTGTGAGCGTAGGAAACGGAGAAAATAAATAGACTCTTTAATATGATCTCATTCTATTTTAAACTGCAATTAGATTGGGGAAAAAAATCCAGAACAAACATTTAATGGCTTTGGGGATAGTGCTCAGTACCTTTTTTTCCTCTGAATCACTGATTTTTCTCCCACTTAAACCACGGGAAAGTTGCAAGCAACCAGTAGAGTTCCACAGTTCTCGATTCAGAAGTGTGGGGCTGTGGTCCAGTCCTGAGGTGTGCACATCTCTGCACTCTGCCAGCTATGAAAAAACCACAAGGACCAAGAACTAAAGACCAGGGAGTGTTTCAGTTTCGAGACATGACTTCTTAAAGTCAAAATTCAGGCATATCTTCAGGGCAGGAGGAAAAAAGTCTTGTACTCTGTTTTTGCTTCTGGGTAGAAAACTTCAGGTTGTGTGGCTGCTACAGCAACATCTCTCATCAGTTCATAATTCACCCTACATCTTTGGAGGCCATGTGAAGCACAATATAACAAACAGTAAGTCACCCTCCCTGGTTCCCAGAAAATGTGCAGCTGGCTTCGAGCTACTGTTCAGAACCAACCACTGATTTTTCAAGTAGTTGTCTTATTAATGATATGCAGTTAAAAATTAACCTATTGTGATCTTAAATCTTAAAATATGGAGCATGCAGAAAGTATACTGAAGCAATAAAGAGAGAACTCTTTGGGGAGGGAAAGAAGAGTGTGTAAGGTATTGAGTTACATCAGAAGTCTGAAACCTTCCTAGGCATGGAACTTCAAATGAGTAGTTGAGTTTTGGATAATTGTTTTCTCTTTGTGCTTGATTCTCAATTAGAAGCCCAAAATAGCAACTATGCTACAGTAATTCTGTCTCTGGCTTCATGTGTTCTCACAGTACAGGAGTTGTGGGATGGAAGATCAGGAAACAATCTGAAGACTTCGAAGGTTTGAATTGTACTGAATCTTTTTCCCAGAGACTTCCTAGAGCTGTTTACATCAACCTAGATGTCATTTTACCTCATGTTTACATAATTTCAATATTTTTTTTTTGTTTGTTTGTTTGTTTTTTTTTTTTTTTTTTAATTTGTGCTTCCTGGTTTTGTGGACCCAAATGGCCATCACTGGAAGGGAAAGGCATTGGTGTTCCAAAGTTAGGAATTTCATAAAGTCCTATATACATTGTTTTGTTGATATTTTCCACAGTGCCATCTAGATAGTGGAGAAAGAAATGTGACAAAATATTTTTTACCTTTACAGTTAGCTACAGCTAACTACAGTCCCTCCAGCACTATAAATATAAAGACAAAGGATAATGCTTTTTCCAAGTATCCTAATGAGAACTAAGAATGCCTGCATTCCCTTGGCTACTTCTTTTAGCCAGCAGCTATTGCAATATGCCTGTAAGGAGAAACTCAGACAGAGCAGAAACCCAAAGAGGGAAAGATACATAGAAAATATCTCATCATCATCCAATTTTCAAGGAAACAATTTAAAGATAACTAGCTTGTAAGTGATTTGGGTTGTATTGCTTTTAACTGCAGCCACCTGTTTCTGAAAGAGGAAGAATGGTTTCTTGGCTAAACTTGGCTAAAACAATATCTAGCTTAAGTTGCATATCTTGGCTCTCTTCCTGGAACTGCTGCAGGCTTCCTGCAGGACCTCGAGGCATTTCTTACGCTTCCTGGGAATTGTTTTCTTTGTCTCTGTCCACTTACATGCCTGTCATTCATTAATGAGAAGCTCTCCAGTATAGGAAAATAGAAAATGCAGTTTTTGATAAGATAGCAAAGTAATGGCAAACATGGTGCACCCAGAAGGGCATCAGAATCCATAGAGACTGCAGTAGGGTTTTTTACTGATAAAACCCACTGAATCTAACCTTCTAGAATCGAGATGATCCTGGATCACTGAGGTAGTTCTGTGACACTAAGCTGAGGCATAGATGCACTAAAACACATTTGTACTCTTTGGAGAACATTTTATACTTATTAATACTTCTGAAATGTGACACATCTAATAGAGAGAAACCATCAAGCCATGACTCAGTTCCTATCTCTGGCATTCTGGAGCAGGTCACTTAATTTCTCTGAGCATTTTTTTTTCTCCTCTACGTTTTCTCACTGACAAAGTTCTCTGGCCTTTCATATTTTGTTTGATGCTGAAATCCTATCTAATTTGGTAGATTTGCCAATATGAAGATGTTGTACTGAATTACAGCTGCAGAGAGTTAGGTTCCTCTATCCTTGACAAGACTTTAAAAATCCTTGTGGGTTTTGTAGGGGAGGGATGATGGAAGGAATCATGATTTTATACACTCATTTATTCATTCCTTCATTCAGTCACAGATATTATTGACTGGTTTCAGTGTATACCCTAGAGTTCCAACACATGTTCTTAACAGATGTTTTACTATCTGATCTTTTATTATATTCATCTAAATTACACAACACTCGGCCCCCTTTTATATCCTTCTACCCCAAACTAAATAAAAAGAAAATAAACTCTTCATAATCATAGACAGTGTGGTGTTTGTCTGACTCAAAAATGACTTCCTCCAAGGGCAATTATAACCAACTCTTATCTTTGCAAAATCTACTGCATGAGCTTAGTGACTTAAGATGTGATTTCTGAAGCCTCAGACTTGGATTTTCAGGAAAACAGGGGTTGCTTTTTCTGAACAGTTCTCTCGTGAATGGCTTTCTGGAGCCAAAAAGAGCTAAGACAGGTTGTTTTAAAAATATGTTTAAATATTTTTGAGGAAACAACTCAGTCTGCTTCTGATCTTATTTGAAAGGCTCCATATTTTCTTTCATGTAATTAATACATCCTCCAGGAGCAGAACCCTGTGATTCAGTATTGTTTGGGTTAAAAAAGAAGTTTTTACCCTTCATCTTATTGTTTCTGACTCCATACCCCTCTCTACCACCAGTTTTGTTTTGAGTTTGTGGGATATTTTAGCATGCACAACACTGGAACAGGACAGTATGACAAGAGAAGTATTTGTAGGTGATCCAATTTCTCCTTGAATCTTACTGGTCTCATAACAGCATCTACTTTTACATTGAAGTACCTTAATTTATTCTCCTAACTTTGAAAATATTTGTTTAAGTGATTTTTCAGTATTGACTTAGCAAGTTCATAGCAGAGAAGAAAGACAGTCCTTTGCTTCATCCATCAAAGTGTCATTCCCACTTCCTGTCCAAGGCTGTCATTGGAAAAAGCAAAGTTATTCATACAAGAAACATTTATATTTCCCAAACTAAATTTTCATACTAATGTGCATTGAATATTACTTATTATATTGCTTACAGAAATCTTGAAACAATCTCAGAATAGGTACTCCCAGCCACAAGGCGTTCATATCAATATCAAAATTTTCCTATTAAAGTTTGGAATCATCTCTGAGATTACTTTCAGTTGCTCATAGTTCTTTTTGCAATATTTATAAAAGTATTTCCCATTTTACATTTGTGTTTCCCATTTTACATTTATTGTTTTTATAAATTTACGATAACATGCAAATCTTAATTTTAACCAAGAGACAAATATTGGCTCAGAGTTGTCAAATATGAAATAAAAGAATGAGAGTATTAAAAAAGAAAAAATATTACGAAATTTTCAAATTGTATATGCTTGGAAATGCACTAATAATAATAAAAATTATAATAAAATAGATTATACATTAAAATTATAAATACAAATATATTAAAATATGTTAGAATATTTATCAACTTTGTTTCAGCTGAGACTTTTTTGCCACACATTCATGATTTCTACGCAAATTGTGCAAATTTTTTGTACTGAAAAAAATAAAAAAAAGAGAACTAATTTAATTTTTCTAAATGTCTATGAAATTATATTTATATATATATATAAAACATTGCCAATATTCATTTTCTTAATAACTTGATTTCTTTTTATTTGACATTTGGCCTACATTTGACTTGAACATGTTCAGAGTCTTTTGTAACAAAGGACATTTATTATCATGAAAGGCAGGAACTACAACAAATAATCTCTGTAATAGGCATCTTACTACATTTGAGATCTTACATTTTCAATGTCGATAGCTCCCAAAGTCACATAAGGTATATTATGCTTTTCAAATGAAAGATAAAATTGCAACCTCTTTGACAAACTAAATGAAAATCAAGGTTTCTAACTGTGGTCACTAATTTAGGGCCCTTTTATATCTGAATGTTCATTATAGGCATTTAAGGAAGGAGATATTAAGAAAAATCTGTACAGTTTCTGCAGAATACTGAGTCAAAGTCCTGCTACCTCTTGAAATAGAGAAATTTTGGTTAAACCAGGGAGATGGTTAAATTGATACTATATAATACTAAAAGATGATTATGTATGCATATCCAAACTTCTGGGCATTTATGACTCCTATTAAATGAAAAATATATAGAAATACAGAAGGAAAGTCTGTCCCAAGAGTATACTGGGAGTGTAATAGTTTTGTACCTAGTACTGCTAAGGGTGATGTTGATTTTCTATTGATAACTCTAAACAAGCAGTGATTTCTCAGCTTTTATACGAATATTTTTCATTAGATAAGGTCAATTTGGAAAAAAAAAAAATTAAGTTTTAGAGCTCCTTTTACAAGTTCATAACCTGATGCAAATATGATTGGTTACCTAACACACCAGCCTGGATCCAGGATCTTCCATTAAAAGGGAAAAGTTGCTGATATTCAAAGAACTAACATCTCTTACTCTGCAAATATGGGATTACATTACATTACATTACAGACATCTTATACTATTGATGAATACTCAGCAGACATTCTGGTTGGAGCACTAATAACATTTTGAAAATTTCCAGAGATACTAGATAGTGAATTGTATTCAGACACATTTTAATGCGGGACTTGTTGAATCCTTTGAAAAAGTAAGATTTTAGGCATAACCTATTTTAAATATATATATATTTTTAAATGAATTGTGAGAACCATGGACTATTATTTAGGGAAGAATGCAATTGTGTAGGTGGTACATGTGGTGGTGGGTATTCATATCCCATGTTGTGATGAGGAATGACTTCTTGTGATATTACCAGTAAGGGGAGGAAAAAAGGGAGACCTTTCCTTATCACTAATGAGCGTGTCTTGTTGTGTGAAAATCAAAACATTCTGATGTCATTCACAGTTACTGGACTGTCATTGCCCATAATCATTAACTCAAAAGAGGGTTCTTGAGAAGTGCTAAGTGTTATTTACATCTACTCTCTCAGAGGATGAAACTCTTAAGCGTAAACAGGCAGCCAGAAACCACTGAAGAACATCTGATTAAATATAAGTTTTCCACCATGGAATTCTGTTTTTTCTTATTGTAATGCTGTAGGAAAGGGCAGTCGTATTAACCATCATTTCAAATTTACTTTTATACTTCTTCCTACCCTTTGCAGTCACTAAATTGTGATGTATGACGATCTTCTCACAACTGCTGAGGGATTATTCTGTGTCATGTTACATTATAATAGTATTTTCTAGAGGCATTAGTTCCTTCTTGGACTGAAGCGGTAAAGCACAGATGACAAAAGTTTCTGTCATTATACGCTCAAGAAGATCTGCAATACAAGTCTGAACATTTGTACTACTGCAAAAATTCATATCTAGTGCTTGTATTTTGGAGAATGCTTGTTATATAAGACATCTAACATAACTCCTCTCCTCAGCCTGTACTTTCAAGAACAATTCCGGTCCACTGAAAAATTGAAAACTTTCCATGTCTTAGTATATTTTACTGGTAGAACTGAACCTCATCCCTATGCTCTAAACTGGACATGTGTGATAGCAAAAATTAACCTAGGATAAAGACGCATAAACTTTCAACATGTACTGTAAGGCATGCGTAAGCTGGTTTTAATTTCATCAGTGGTGACTCAAGAGAGGAATAAGTTTATTCAAGACAAATAAAAACTGACACTATGAGTTTTGACCCTCTTTGGGACCACAGCTTCTGTTATTATGTAGAACAGTGTTCTCAAAGGAAAACGGCAAAGAAAGACCTTTAAAATATGGAAATAAATAGATACTGATCCTATCAGCTGGATTTTTTTTTTTTTTTTCCTACAAAGAAAACACTGATATAGCATGACATGATAAAAAACTCCTTTAGAGCCTTTAAGCTGAATGGATTCTGGCTGTCTTGAATCAAGGCTGGCCGGGAATTTGCTCTCCAGACTGTGGCAGATGGCATCTGTTTTGTTTGCTCGTTCAGGTTTGCTGTAGGTTTCTGAGTGTTACACTGTGTTCTGCTCCGTTCTGCTAAAAGGCTGCATAGCAGAGGGAGGAGGGTTGTTTTTTCACTTTCTGGTGTCTCCTACTCTGTGGGATTGATGAAATTCTCTCAATGGAGAAAATATCAGACGTTCTCTGACAGCATTTGAATATGATGTACTGCGATGTTGTTTGGATGAACTTGTTGGAAAAAACAGGGAGCGAAGCACATGGCTACCAGGGATCTTGAAGTACAAATACAGACAAAGTGGGTTTCCAGAAACAGAAGAAAGTAGACAAACATGCTTTGTACGAAAGAAAAAAAATCTGAACATGGGACATATGATGTTTGTACTCAGTCTGTTACAACTACGAAGCAGAAGTAGTGAGGTGGAGAGCAAGAGTGAAAAAAAGCACCTCAAAAACACATGCACTTTCAAGCTGGATTTCTCAGAAGGAATGATTTTTTTTTCCTTTTTAAAAAATATGTATTTTAATAAAAAAACCCAAAACACATTACTGTAGTTAAACAACATTTAAACCCTAGAGTTTATTGTTGTCTGACATTATGGGGACACAAAAAGTTCCATTCAAAGAGGAATGAGATGAATTCAGGGAGGATGATAATCAATGTGTTATATTTTATTCTCAATGTGAATGATGTCTACTGAGAATATATTTTTTTCTTACTCAAATTAAAAATTAATTACAGATTGGAAGAAAGAGAGCCTTCTTCACTAGGGAGCCTTGCAACAGTTTTTGGAGCACATATTGATTCTGTGCCAGGTGTCCTCTGGAGACTAAAAAGACTCTTTTAGGAAAACGTGTTGGACCACACAGTCTGTACTCACCACGATTTACTTCTAACATCTCATTGCAGGCAATGGTGATTTAGATGACAATAGGAAAGAAGTTCAAAGAATGAGAGCACAACAGAGGGGAAAACCAGGATGGTTTCCCAAGGCAAATCACATTCTGCATCATCTTTGTCATTTTTGACCAAATCACACTCTAACGCTTAGTTTGAGAGCTTGGCTCTTCCACAGTGGATGACCACAGCAGGATGCATACCCTGGAGGTCAAGCAGACTGGATAAAAGTTCTCCAGAGGACAGACAGGGCAGGGTGGATGACTGCTAGAATCCAGCGCTAATATCTTTCTCATGTTTCTTAAAAAGAAGGTGTTTTTTTCTTACCTGTGCAAAGGAGCTCTCTGAGCCCGCAGTGTACTGATAGAGGGATGGCTGAAAAAGGATGATGAAAGAATGTCTTTTTCTTCTGCCAGTATTTCAAGAGTAATCTTCTTGTGTAGGAAGCAGTGTCCTAAAAATCTAGCCAAAATGTTTGAAGGGAGAACAAGTTCCAAACTTGATGAGAAAGGTAACAGTGAAAAAGGGAACACAGAAGATCTCTTTTTTCTGGCTAAATTTTCTAGGGATGCATGAAGACCCTTTCCAGTCATATATTCTTCATCACTAGTTTTCTTAAATTCAGTTTTAATCCAGGTAGTATCTGAGATTAGACTTGCACTGCCACTACAAATGGAGGTGAAGGTGATACTCTTGGATTTGGCTTGTGGCCTTTGCCCCTTACCCTCAGGAAGCAACTGATCTTCCTGTTGTGTGGATAAGGAACAATTTGGCTATTTGTCTGCCATCTCTGTAAGACTTTGTAACCAATCAGTCCTATTGTCTTACTCTACTTTACACCATCCACACTTGTTTTAGGATGTACTTACATTTCTTCTCTGATGGCAGAAACCCATGACCCATCCATGCCAGTCACTTCTCCTTTTCCAGCCAGAGGTCAACATCTCCTCCATTATGACAATTCCTCAGGAAGAACAGTTGAGCTGAACATCTAAAATTTCTGAAAAAATTACACTTTGAGGGGAAAAATCCTTTTATAAGAGTTTTGTTTTCTTCCTCAGTACTAAGAATTCAGCTTGATATTACCTAGAAATGGTAGACTGATAGAAATGGCATTTTCTAAGTAATGTGATGCATTTTTCCACCTTACTTCAGTATCCTTGGTGATCTACAGTCATCTTCTAACACTGAAAGATTCCTATGTAATTTCTGTGCCCTTTTCTTCTCTTTGAAGAGGGTGGATGGACTTACATTTGGTTTATTGACCCAGAAGTTTGTTGAAGACTTATATTGACAGATTGCATCTGCTGAGAACTGCAGATGTTTCTTGAAACTGTTGATATTTTCACTGTTTTTCATAATTTTACATAAATAAGACAGTGATGCTCCTTTCTTATGTCAAATGAAATTGTGATTTTAAAATCAACAGCCTCTGTATGATGTCTGTGCATAATGCTTTGAGTGACACGGAGCTGAGGGTTCATGTTGAGCTCTCAAAGACCATGCCTGATCTAATAAGAACAAAATTTGGTTATTGCAAGGGGACTTTTAGATCTAAGCAGTGACCAAGGGATGAAGATTTCATACTCTGAAAAACACATGTCTTTCTATTGCCAATGTTTATTAACAAATGTTTAAAAAGTATTATTTCTAGGTTCCTCAGAACAGTTTCCTCATTTTTAGCATAGGAAGAGCTCCTATTTATTAATTAATTTTCTTTCTTATTCTGTTGTGGCTATTACATGTTCCTTCTTTTATTCTTCAGGTAAAAGCTTCGTTTTACTCACACACTTCTGTCTTTTAATTACTGCTGGTTTGATTGACAGAAAAGCACAACAGAAGATTTAGATTTTTTTTTAAAGTAAACAAAGTTTTTTCTTCTTTTTCTTCTTCATCCTCAGTGACATAATGTAGCCAGCTATTAACAGACTTTGTGTGTGCATAAGCAAAAGTGGTAGGGGAAGAGAGAGAGAAACAGGGAGAGAGAGAAAGAAAGACAGAGACAGAGAGGGAGAACGCCAACATTTTGTGGTAAAATGTAGAGAGTGAGAGAATAGTCAACAACAAAAAAAAAAAAAATAAAAGGAATTATATGAAAAAAGAAAGTTAATTGGTATAGAAAACTAAATTCAATATTCGTTTGTGAAATGCCTTAATGGTTTAATAACTACCAATTTTGCACACATGCTCTTTGCAGTTGTAGTAAGAATTTCATCCCCAGATTTTACAGGGAAAAGATAAGCAAGCAAATATACTGTGGCCACTGAATGCCCTAGTACTGTGTTTTATTATGTTTACTTTATAATCCCATCATCCCCATGCCACCAGCATGCTTGAGGGGTAGTGGAGGCAGCAGTCGGCACTCCCTGTTGGCTCCCTGTCTTTCACTGCTACCCTAAGGTACTTAAGAATGACAGTATAAAGAATTTCTGTGCAGATGAGCCTGTAGATTTGGGGAATTGGCTGCTTATAGACAAGGATTCTTTTGGTAGACTTAATTCCTTTAGCAAGGGTGAAGAACCATCTGTGGGGATTCTTGTCATGTATAAGGAAGTTAGTCATGCTCTCTGTGGAGTTGAGTTTCTTGAATTTTAATGAAACTCATGTCAATCTGTCTCTTCTATACCCTTACGTTGAAATCAGTGGTCAGCTAGTCAACAATCACAACAGTAAATCACAGCAGATAAGCCATGCAGGACAGCATGAAAAAGTTACAGTCCTGCTGTTTTTCTTTCTTTTCCTGCTGTTTTTCTTTCTTTTTCTTTCTTTTTCTTTCTTTCTTCCTTTTTTCTTCCTCCCTTCCTTCCTCTCTTTCTTTCTTTCTTTTTCTTTCTTTCTTTCTTTCTTTCTTTCTTTCTTTCTTTCTTTCTTTCTTTCTTTCTTTTTCTTTCTTTCTTTCTTTCTTTCTTTCTTTCTTTCTTTCTTTCTTTCTTTCTTTCTTTCTTTCTTTCTTTCTTTCTTTCTTCCTTTCTTTCTTTCTTTCTTTCTTTCTTTCTTTCTTTCTTTCTTTTTCTTTCTTTTTTCTTTCTTTCTTTCTTTCTTCCTTTCTTCTTTCTCTCTTTCTTTCTTTCTCTCTCTCTTTCCTCCTTCCTTTCTTTCTTCCTTTCTTTCTTTTTCTTTCTTTCTTTCCTTTCTTTCCTTAGTTCCTTCTTTCCTTCCTTCTTTCCTTCCTTCTTTCCTTCCTTCTCTCCTTCTTTGCTTCCTCCCTTCCTTCTTTTCTTTGTTTTCCTTCTTTCCTTCCTTCCTTCCCTTCCTTCCTTTTTGTTTTCTCACTCTTCCTCTGTTCATTTCTTCATTTTTCTTTTCTTTCCTTACTACATTCCTCCCTACCTTCCCTACCTTCCCTTATTCCTCCTCCTTTCCTTTTTTTTTCCATGATCTTTCTCCCCCTCCTTTTTCTTCTCAGAAAAGTAGTCTAAAAGGGTACATGATGAGTTATTACCATTTTTTTTGTCTTAGCATGAATAGGTATTTCAGAGTGTGAGGAGAGAAAAGGTAAAAAGTCTTTGCATTTTGGAGATATTTTATCTTTCTTGATCCATCTATACTTTTTATTGTTCATTTAAATGACTTTCCATGCCCTTGATTTCCTCCAGTATTTGAAATACAAAGACTGAGTTTTGCTTTTCTAATTTTTAAAATTTTTATATATAGAAATATAATATGCATGGAAATCAATAAATCCTTTTTAAAAAGCACAAATTATGAAAAAGATCACTGTAAATCACAGCATATTGGAGAATTTTTTCAGGTTCTTAAATTCTAAGAGCATGTACCTGAAACAGTTAAATCAGTAGATATTTTCTTTAATATGCTGCTTTGTTAAAATTTGTTCTTCTACTCTAATGAGACAGCTTTCAGATTGCAACAGTAAATACAATGCAGTGAAGGGTTCGTTTTTGTTTTTTTTTTCTTTTTTTCTTGCTTTTCCCCCATATTTTCATTTCTTTCCAATTTGTATTATTTTGAAAGAATAAATGTAGCTTTTGGGCTTGCTTTGAAACCCTCTAATAGTATTATGGAAAGAGTCTTTGGAACTTATCAGAAAACAGATGTGCACTTGATTTCCCATTTTAGGCTGAATGGGGGAATAGGTTGAAATACAGGCATAAAGGAGTCCTCCTGGGCTGTAGAAATGAGTCCTTCCTGCTACTGACATTATGACACACATGGAACTTTCATTTTAAGTTGTATTTGAGAAGTGAATAAAAGATATTTTCACAACAAAAAAAAATCTCAAAAAATTGACATTTCTGCTCTAATTCAGAACTCACATTTTTTTGGGTTCTTTGTGTGTGTATGTGTGTGTGTGGGTGTTTGTTTATTTGGGGTTTGGTTTTGTGGTTTCTTCAGTAGTCATTTTGTTTTGTGCAAACTTTGGACTTCAGCCTAAATGTGTTTTTTTTCTTTCAGATGCCTATACTGCCATTCTTATTGATAGTATATCTAGTATCTGAACTCATTTTATTATGCTAAAAATCCCAAACTATCCATGTCTGAGTCTGTGTAACTGCAGACTTTATCTACTCCACCTTAATCTTGGTGAGTCCAGTTTGGTGAACTTGGTCTAGTCTTGGCATAGTACTTTGCTACAGTAAAGGTAGGAATTAAATAAGTTGTCAGTGATCATCCCTTTTAATCAGGGACAGATAAATAATAGACATCTACATTAGAAAGGTCAAAATTATTTTTTTTTTAGAATTTTATGTCATCATACACAATAGGCTATAGATTATGTGCTGCATATGACAAAGACTCATGGTAAAAGAGTGAAAGATGCTGCAAAATGAAAGGACAAAAAAATCATGCCCGTGGCCACTGTCCTGGGTCCCTCCACTAATGGATTGTTTGATAAACAGTGTTCTCAGGTTGGCAAGTAAAATGGTATCTTAATAGAAATTAATCAGTTTGGACACAATAACATATCAATAAGATTATGTGTTCTTGAATCAACCTGGTTTGAATCTGGACCGTTCAGATCTGAAGGAGTGTGTGATTGTTCAAATCTATTAATTTTGGAATAATTTTTAATATTCCTTTTAGATGTCAGGTATCAAGATACTGTTCCTTTTTGGAAAGCTAATTTTGCTCTTTTGTCCTTATGTTGAACTTGTACTCTGAAATAGCTTAAAACTGGAAAGAAGCACTCAGTTTGTAGGAAGCTGTTGATGTGGTGGTGATAACACTAAGGTCATGGGTTCGATCCCCATACATACCATTCACTTAAGACTCAGACTTGATGATCCTTGTGGTCCCCTTTCAACTCTGAATATTTTATGCTTTGGTACAGACACTCCTCATGTAATCTAGGAACCAGGATTTCCTGCATTCCCAACTCCTGTGACTTTCTGTGACTTTCTAAAATTACCAGAAGTATCCAAAAAGAATGTTCAGATGCTGTCATTCTTCAACACAATTTTTTTAAAATTTTAAAGTCTGATCTGTAGAAAAATGTAAAATTCTTTCAAACTGGTGCCAAATGTAAAAATATCAGAACTTTCCATGTAATCAAGATGTTCATTTTCTTAGTTAGGGAATCTTGGGGTTAGTTTCATCTTATTTATGTAATTTATAACATTTGCTTACTTTAAATACTTTATTCAAAACACTGTGAATGTTTTGCCATCATTTTTTTTCCTAATTTGTCTGAATTTTACAGATAGCTAAACAAAACTCAAAACCTTGCAAGTATATGAAATTGTATGCTCCAACATTTCGAGCAGTGATAATCCTAAATTATAAAGTAAGGGAGAGAAGCACTTACAAAATATTTTCAAACGCAATCTTAATATCAGTTCTTTTTATGGTTCTTATGGCACAAATCTGCAAAACATTCCTTTCCTGACAGTTATCTGTCTCTGATTTCTCTCAAAAGTCCATGAAGGGGAAAGAAAATTTAGATTACCTGAGAGCTCAGGAACCGAGTACTGATCTAAGGTATTTCTTTAGAAAAAAATGTGAATGAAGTAAAGTAGCCAACTCCATGAAGCAAACTTTATAGAAGACAAAATAATTCTATCTTCACCTGGTGTCCAAGAGTGTCTAAGACGGGTCAAATGAAATGCCACACTTTCATATAGAATCATCAAGGTTGGAAGAGACCAAAGGCACTCGAGATTTACCCAGTTGTACTGAACATGTAGCTTTGTTATTGTTGATAGCAGCTGCCAAATGGAAAACTTTTCATCATCGAAGTCTTTTACTATGAAATTCCTGCCTTTCTGTTATGCAGGTTGGAGCTCGGACTATTTCAGACAGCTAGGGTGTTCATTTGAACTTTACCAGTGATCGAACTTTAAACTGATGAGGTGCTCAGACGCTGTTGCTAACTGTAGTCACATCAGATGTAAAAAAGGCAGGCAAAAGTCTCAAATGTAAACTTTCTGGGAATCATTGAGGCAATGACTAAAGACGCAATGTATTTTTTTCATGGGTATGTTCACATGCTGTAATGCATTTGCTGCTGAAACACATTACTCAGAGAGGAAATGCAGATTCTGTTGTTCTGACCCACATTAACTTTTTTTCCCCTCTGAATATCAACTCTGTTAAGAATTTTTCTTCATTTCTGTCTGGTCAGTTATAAAATGCAGCTTTTTTTCCATGAGTATTCAGATTGCTTCTGACTTTGTAACCATGAACCTGTCTGCTTTATGTAGCTTTTACTGGTTGCATTCTGCCTTCACATGTTTATTTCTTATGCTTAATACAGCGTTTTCTGATCTGGAGTTAACCACTGCCAAAACAGATCAAGAATTTCTTTCTTTCCTCAGGGCAATTAATAGGGAAGTTTCTTCCTTATTTTATTTTGGAAATGTTTGTAAAAATTAAGAAGTATGTTTTGGTAAATTGAAGTTGTCAAACTTTTACAACTGAAATATGTGTTGCTTTAGTGAGAAAGACTTAAGCATGGAGGAAGAAGTAATACATAGATAGCCTTTACTAAAGTAATCACAAAAATGGCATATATTTGTATTGTTTATTTTTCAATTCTTATCTTGAAAATCTTAAGGAAAAATACACTTATTTAACTGATCAATTAAAACTAGTGCATTCAGTGCTGTATTTAAAGTACATTAAACTTCTATCCTGAACATCCCCAAGTCCATAGGAAGCCATCAAGATGATCAGAGTGCTGGAGCATCTCTCCTATGGAGATAGGCTGAGAGAGGTGGGGTATCAACAACTTCTCCGGACAACCTGTTCCAGTATCTCACTGTTCTCACAATAAAACATTTCTTCCTAATATGTAGTCTAGAACTGCCCTTTTTCAGTTTAAAGCCATTCTCACTTGTCCTATCACTGTATACCCCTGTACAAAGTCCCTCTCTAGCCTTCCTGTGGGCTCTCTTTAGGTACCAGAGTGATGAAATAAGGTCTTGGAGCCTTCTCCAGGGGAATAACTCCAGCTCTTTCAGACTATCCTTGCAGGAGGGTCTCCATTCCTCTGATCATTTTCACATTGGAATTCTTCAAGGCCAGGTTGAGCAAGCTGGTGCAGTCAAAGGTGTCTCTGACCATGGCAGGGGAATTGGAGCAAGATTTATGGTCCTTTCCAGACCAAACTGCTCTATGATTCTATGATTTGTGATAGGAGCTATTGTCAAAAGTCTTTGCTTATATTATGGTACTTCGACAGAAAGTTTAGGTCAAATTTACACACATGAACAAAAAAGAACAGAGACTGATTATGAAGAATTCCTATCTGAAGCTGTAGGAAACGGTAATCTTTGACTCATGTGCATCATAAGCCTTTTTTGCCCAGCTTTTTGTTCCTATTGTCATTATGATATCCTTTCAACAATATTTGCCCTACTGAATCCATCATTTTGTTCTGATGTATAAGGCTTAACTATCAGTGTTTTCTCTCTCTTATTTCCTCTTTTCTTTGTTTCTTTCAAATGGATTAGTCATCTAGTTTGACTATGGCCTCATTCTAATGAATGAAATAGACTGGAAAGAAAAGATAACGTTCAAATTACCATACGATTTAAACACGGTGATGCTGAAGGACTCTGCACTGAGCTTTTAGACTCCTATACCCAGGAACAGTGCTCTGAGTTAGACATCGAAGTTCTCAGTCCAAAGTGTAAGAAGGCATAACTATAACAGGATGAAGTTTTCCATGCTGTGGATTTTAACAGGGATTCCAAACCTCAAATCAGATCTGGGCTTAAGTCTCTTTTGTGCATGAAGTGAATGGAGGTGGGAATATTTGACTCTTCTATAATAAGTAACTGATGAGAACCTGTATGCCAAAGAGGTACACCTCAACCTTCTGGACTCCTTTATTTGAAGGAGTTTTAAATTAGTTATGAATGTTTCTTTATCTTATGATATTCTTTAGATGGAAAATTCCTATTCTTTCTTTGTGTCCCTTAATTACAACACTGGGAATGTTATTGGAGATGGTGACAATGATGTTGGTGACAATGACGTTGATGATGACAATAATGACGATGACAAAAATTTACTTATGGAATATTTCTTTCTCTGGTAGTCACTGCTTTGATAGCATTCCACTGACGCTGCTGAAATGAAGGAAAGGTTAGATTCAACTGGTTTGCATCGGGTAATATGTCTTGACTAAACAGTTCTCAGAGGGAAGGTTGTCTGGGAAGGGACACTAAACCATGGATTTTCCAAGAGACTACACTGTGTGTGTAGTTATTTGCATGTATGTGTTCTTTCTGCCCACATGAAGAATAAGATATTTATTGTTAGGTATCTAAATACTGTTGTGATTTATCCCTGGCCAGAAAGTAGGCCTCAAAAAGCCACTCACTGCCTCTGCCTTAGGACGGAGGACTGAATCTGAGTAGTAAAAGCGAGAAAACTTGTGGGTTGAAATAAAAGCAGTTTAACAGGTAAAGCAAGAGCTGCACATGCAAGCAAAGAAAAACAAGGAATTCACCCACAACTTCCCAGGGCAATTAGTTGTTTACCATCTCCAGGAAAGCAGGGCTACTTTGTGTGTAGTGATCACCTGCAAAGACAGATATCACTTCAAATAACCCCCCATTCTTCTTCAGATTTATATGGTAGGCATGATGCCATGTGGGTTGTAATACTCCTGGGGTCACTTGGGGTCAGTTGTCCTGGCTGTGTCCCCTTCCCTCTTCTTGTGTACCCTTATTCCCCTTGCTGGTGGGGCTGTGTGAGAAGAAGAAGAGGTCTTGGCTCTGGGTAAGCACTGCTCAGCAATATTTAAAACATCACTAGATTATGAACACCGTTTTCAGCACAAATCCAAAACACAGCCCCATACCAGATACTATGAAGACAATTAACTCTATCTCAATCCAAAACAGCACAATATAAATTTTGCTGTCACATTGAACAGCCCAGTATAAGAATACACTTACACAGTTTTGATTAAAGTGCTAAAAGAGAAACACAAAATGGAGAGAAGTTTGCAAATTACAGCAAGGTGTGACATTGGACAACCTGTGACTGTCAACCTCCAGCTGAAATTTTCTAATAGCTTATGAAATGTATTTTGCAATATTAATTCATTTTGTTTTGGGGTCATTGACATTGTGCTGCCTTTGCACAGGTGTGATGGGGAGTTGATGGGCTGTACATAGTTTCATTAGGACTGAAGAACTGACTTAATACCTCTGCCAGACAAGCAGAAAAAGAACCACTGTAAAGCTCCAAAGAGTAGTGTTTATAAGTTTTCAAATAGAAGCTGAGAAACACCAATAAAGTTTGGATTCAGCTCAAGTGCACCATCAACCTCGGGCAGCTTCCTGGTATTTTTATTTATTTATTTTTTTATGATCCATTTATCTAATACCACTGAAAGATCTATAGAGAAAATTACTGGGGCAAAACAGAGATCCAATTGCACACTGTACAATAGGAGCAAATAATTTCTGTTCTCATTATTTGAATCGATAATTTGCTAAACCACTATTAACAAGAGCAACAACTTTACCAGGTTAAGGGAGTTTTGTACTGAGTAATGACTGCCTGGAGAAGGAAAGAACAGAGGGAGTAAATCCTAGCAGCCTTTTACTATTGAGGTAGCACATGCAAGTGAATCAATAGTGGCTGGTAAGGTGGTGCTGTAAAGATGCTTTATTTGTTTGACTAAGTAGGCTGGCAGAGAAGCTGCTGCAAGTATCAGTACAAACAATCAAACTGGTCCAAACGCAAAGCTGAAGTCCAAGAGCCTTCACTTTCCTAGAAGTACTAAAAATAATGTTTTGGTCATAAGAGCCTATGTCATCCAACCCGGCCTTGTGTCAAGGTTGTGAACTGTCCAGTTGGTTCAAACTTTTTCTTTTAGTCACAAGTGACACCTCGGCAATTTGCAAAGGATTTTCCCATAGGCAGTGGTACAGGTACAGGCACGCTTGTGTTCATTGCCAAAGATAAGCATATGGTAGCATTGAAGTGCTCAGTTTTGATTTACAAGAGCCTAGGTCTCTTCCTCCCCACCTCTGCACATCTATCTGGGAAAGTCATCAGGACTCTCAGGACTAAGCTACCTTTGCAGCCAGAGAGACTTCTTCAAGGGGTGCTTCAATCTTACTTAGATCTGCCTGACTCTCTAAAGCAGCCTGTCTCTCTCCATTTACTGCATAGGGAGCCTATGGAGACCAGGTTCCCAAGTTAAATCCTTCTCTACATTTAGAAAGGTTGAATCCAAGCCCACAAGTGCACTACCAGTGAGTTAGTAGTTCTTCAGCAGAGAGGCCATAACTTATTAAAGCATGTTACATTGATTCGTTGGGGTCTTTTTGAACACATATAAATTAAAGTTTCGCCCAACAGAAATTTGTTGACCTACATGACTTTCAACTTTGTTTTCAACAAAATAAAGTCTGCTAACATCCTTTCAGTTCCATTAACTTTGCCCAGGGCACAAGAAGTCTTAAAATGGCTTGAATTAATACTTTCTTAAGTGTATTTTATTAGTAATAACAACAAATAGTAATGTCATGCTGTATTTGGTTTACACTACAAGGTTTTTAGTAATGGGGGGCTACAGGGATGATTTCTGCGAGAAGCTGCTGGAAGCTTCCCCTGTGTCTGACAGAGCCAATTCCAGGATGGACGTGCTGCTGGTCAAGGCCAGCACCTCTGGGATAACAGATATAAGAAATAAACCTGCACAACAGCAACTGCAGCAAGAGAGAGGAGTGTGTGACACAAACAGCCCTGCAGACATCCAGGTCAGTGCAGAAGGAGGGGTAGGAGGAGCTCCAGATGCTGGAGCAGAGATTCCCCTGCAGCCCGAGGTGCAGCCCATGGTGGGGCAGCTGTGCCCCTGCAGCCCATGGAGATCCATGAGGGAACAGAGACCCACCTGTAGCCCCTGGAGGAGCCCCAACTGGAGCAGGTGGATGCCCAATGGAGAGTGTGAAACTGTGGGAAACCCATGCTGGAGCAGGCTCTTGGTAGGACCTTGGTTCCATGAAGAAAGGAGCCCACATTGGAGCAGGTTGGCTGGTGGGACTTGTGACCCTGTGTGGGACCCCCCCCAGAGCTGGGGAAGAGTGTGCAAAGTCCAATCCCTGGTGAAGAAGGAACAGAGAAAATGCGTGATGAACTGTGCATGGCTCCATTCCCCAACTCCCTGCGCCACTGAGGAGGAAGAGGTAGAGAAATTGTGATTGAAGTTGAAACTGAGAAGAAGGGAGGGATGGAGCTGTCTCAAGATTTGTTTTTACTTCTTGTTATCCTACTCTTATTTGACTGGTAGTAAGTTAAACTATTTTCCCCAAGCCCCTGCACTGGAACAGCCTGTTTCTGAAGGACTGACCTCATGGGGGCTCACTCTGGAGCAGCTCAATTTTGCCTGCGATGGTAATTACTGAGAGATCTCTTCCTGCCCTTATCTCCACCCAGGAGCCTTTCATTATATTTTCTCCCCTGTGTTCAGCTGAGGAGGGGAGTGACAGAGTGGCTGTGGTGGGCACTGGGCATTCAGCCAGGGTGAACCCGTCACCTATGCACATATAAGAAAAATTATAAATAGACAGTTTTAAGTCTGTTTGTGCCCTTGGTACAGACAAAGATAATGATGTTTACTACTATTATTAATTATTATTTTTATTAGCAGTAGTATTTGCATTTCTATTTATTTGTATTTGTGCTTGTCTTTGTGTTTGTACTGCAGTAATGCTTAATGAAGAGCTACAGTGGTGGATCAGGATTTCATTTAACTATGTATTATACAAATATAGAACCTTCTTAAAATAATTTATAAGCCATGTATAAAACAAAGCTAGGGAATATACACAAATATACATATAAATGTGAGGGGTTTTGTTTGTTTCTCTTTGTGTGAGAGGGTATAAATGTATTTTCTATGTGTGAGACTGCAGAAGAACAAGATGATGATCATAGTGCACTAAAGACTTAAATAGAACAAACAAGCCCAGAATCTTAGATTTGTTTGAGACTAAAACTTGCAGCAAACAAGGATGTTGAGAAAATTCCCTGAAATTGACATGAACAGACCAAATGAGATTTACATAAGTCTCACCTAAACTCCAATCAAACCCAGGAAAAATATGACCTTCTTTAAACCCACACATGGGATGAAATCTCATTGCAAAAGCTTTCTCATGAAAATAGGATCAGAGACTACCCATCACCAACTCTTCTGCTTAGCAACATTGTTGATACTAAGACATGTGTTAAATATTTTAGGTATTTCAGTCCTTGGTGTTTAATTTTTCTCTCTTGACAGTCAAATCACTTTCTCTAGTGGTAAGATGCTGGACTGATGGCTAGACACATGAATTACTACAATTCACAGTTTTGACTGTGTTAAGTTAGAGATTTCGTCAGATTTTAAGTCAGTTACTATTTTGAGAAGGAAAGAATGCACGAGAGTGATTTCACCTATGTCTGGCTTCTACTAGTATTTCTGAAAGAGAGAGGAAAGGGGAAGTAAAAGGCTCTACCTTTTCTCTTGATAGTGTCTTATGACAGAAATACATACCCCAAATGAAAATGGTAATTGTTGAGCCTGGATACATCACTTCACAGGAAACATGTAAATTATAAGCAAAACTTGACTTCTAACATTGGAAAACCAAGACACTTCTGGACTCTTCAGGCAGCCTGGAAGTACTTTTCTTTCTTTTTCAGTGGTTACTGAAAGTGTCTGGATGCTTATGCTTTGTTACACATCGAAAAACGAAGCCCTTCTGTCTCTGTGGTCACTGCACTGGTGCAGACTATTTGGGTTTGACGACTATCTAAGAACAGAATCTCAGTTATATACATAAAATATAGCACTGACTATGGATTAGAGAGGGGCTGCCAAGTGCTGCATTCAAACACCTGGCGGTATTGATTTTACACTTTTCCTGTGATTCTACATCATGTTCCTTTAGTTTCTGGCAATCTCTATAACTTTTATACTGACATAAATTGTGATAAAAAAGGAATCAAATAATCCCCCTTCCCCCTCAAGAAATAGTTAGGAAAGCTCTATAGCACCACTGATATTTTTGCTAATGTAGGTGAACAAGGAGGACAAAAGTACGGACAAAGTTAAGTCTAACCTCTTTCATGTGTTGTTATTGTCTCTGTGTTGGCTTTAGATTTGTTGTCCCAGAAACAAAGTTCAGAATATAAACATATGGAAAAATCACCTTGTTATCATTGTGATTGTTATTACTATATATTTTTTTTTAAATGCATCCAACAGGAATCATCTGAATATCTCAGATTAGCTTCTTAGTTCAATTAGAAATCAGAGATACTAAGACCATACTCAAGAGAAGACGTAGGACATATCCTTTCACCAGTGGTCCCCCTGTACTTAATGAACACCTGCTACTTTTTATGGTGAAATAACAAAAACCCTTATGTTTTACACTGTGGTAGATGGAAGGGCAACTGCCCTTAAGGACTTTTTTTCTTTTCAAAATTCAGAGTCATAGAGTTGCTTTCATGTTGCTTATAGAAAGAGTATGGAGGGTTTGAGGGTTTTGGGGCCTTTTGCTTCTGAGTCTTGTAAATAAAGGCATTCTTGTGGTTCCCTTGTTGATGAACTAGTGAAAGTCTTCTAGTGAAGCTCATAATACTGTCTTAGACTTGAAGTTCTAATACAAAGCAAAGGTGTAGCAGAATACCCAGACTTCTGAAAAACAAAAACAAAAACAAACAAAAACCCACAAAAAACCAAAAACAAAACCCCAAACAAACAAACAAAAACCCAAAACCAAACCAAACCAACCAAACAAAAAAACCCCAAAAAACAAAACAAAACAAAACAAAAAAACCACCACCACCAATAAAAAAAAAACAACAAATAAAAAAAAAATACAAAAAAACCCACTGAACTGTTAGATTCTGAATGCGGTTACTTGAATATTTAGCTCAGGAAGAGCAAAGCCAATGTTTTGTCATGTCTCTATCATCAGCAGAGTGGTTTGGAGAACTGCCCAGAGGGAAGTTGTGGTAATATTGTCATTCATTTTGCACTTATATCTGTGTATTCACAGTACTGTGGCAACAAATGCACTTGCTGTCTACTTTTCCTTAAATTTGATTATCAACAATTACAGCAAATACTTTGTGCAAGAACTAAAAACGCTACAGCCCAGTAACAAAGCTGATATTAAAGAAACCTAGAAGGAAGGAATAATTAAATATACATACGCACAAACAAAACAGAAGTGACAAAGAGAGAGACTTTCACAGGACTAGAACAGAACATAGTGGTTTGTCTGTCAAAGAAATTGCTTAATTAAAAAACTAACAGTTATCACCAAGAGCTAGAATTGCACAGATAAGCTTTTTAGTAGTCTTTCTATATGCTATATTGTTTGGATCATAGGCTTCTCCAGGGCAAATTAGCACTGTTTATTTCAGCAAATCATCTGGCTGCTCCCACAGGGACTTCTATTTCTTTGACTTCAGCACCCAAGAACCACACAGATCATCATGCATCACCTCCAGGGGCTGAGGAGAATTTTAATAGCAATAATGTTGTGTTTCAATTCTTGAACATGCACTGATGAGTTTCACAATTGCAAACCATATGACATGAGAGACAGTAGTGGCAGCTTTGAATTTTGAAGGTCTTAAGTTCCCAAGAAGATGCTTTTTAAGCAACTTTTAATGAGTTGGGTAAAGTAGACTTTCTAGCATAGGCATTCTTGAGATGAATTCTGGGAGATGATACAGTGAATAAGTAAAAGACGAGGTTGTTGTTGTAAAATGTTTTCCTAGGATTCTCCTACTTCTACTGCAACAAAATCAAAGCAAGAAAAAGAAGGCATTTAGGAAGAGTTATAATATATTCTTTTTTCAGTGGAATTCAGTTGTGGATGGGATAGATATATGAGTTATCATATATAAGAGTTATCATAAACAAACAAAAAAAATCTTTTAGGGAAAACCTTTATTTTCTGCAAAATATTTGGAGAGTGAAGAGTGAAAAGTGAATGGAAAAGGAATGCTGAAGATCTTCAGACAGGGAAAAAATATGCCATATAAAGTCATACAACTCAATTCAAGCCAAAGAATTCAAAGATGTTAGCTAAGTAGTTTAAAAGCCATCTGTCACAGAGCAGTTGGTCTTGTCTAAAAAAATGCTAGGGAAACATCCAGAAAAGAGACATCTTGGAGGAAATGTTTGCAAAATCCACCAAACTCCTACTAATAGTCATCTTAGTTTAGGTTTCATAATGGTCAACAAAATGTGGAAGAAAAAAGAGAGTGTGAGACAAATCCAAATGTCTTGAAATTCATTATAATTCTGAGAATACATCTAGCTGGTTAGAGAAAGTGTGATTTCAAACATGGATATGAATAGATTTGATTAAAATTAAGGAAGACATATTCATTGACACTGCTTTGTCTCTGATGCTGGCATAGATATTGACATAGAGTCCCACATAATTGGAAAGACACCGGCCACAATGGAAAAAAATGATTTGGCACAGGCAAATCTAAAGTGTTATTCACAAGATGTAGATAATATGTTACTCAAAGGGAATGGCTCTTGGATAGAAATGTGCATGCCTGTAGGGATCACACTTTACCAAAATCAAGTGAGTTAAGACTACTGGTTAGAAATGCATGAATAAACTAATATATATATATATATATATATATTATGTATATACTTATTTCTTGAATTTTAATAAACCTGAGCTTATACAGTTTCTGGGATTTCTTTTAGCAGGACATTACCTTGAAAGTCAAGGTTATACAAGCATTGTCAAGAAAGCCATGAGAAATATTATATTCCAGAAAAAGAATTAACTAAAAAATTTCACTATCATTGGAGAAAACAAGAGGAGAATCTTTCAGTGAAATTATTATTATTATTATTATTATTATTATTATTATTATTATTATTATTATTATTATTATTTTAATATAATAATTATGTTAGTTTTTAGCTGGGCTTTAATTAAACTGCTTTGCATTCCTCAGCTTGTGTTTGCATTCCTGACAGACTTAAAATAAGGCACATTTTTAATTTTGCAATTGCTGCACTTGCTTTTCACTCTTAGTTGACCTCATCATTTGTTAGAAGCCTACATGGCCTTGCTAGCTGAAAAGCAATTTTTTTTTTCAGAATAGAGGACTACTGCTGAAAAGATTGCTATAGTAGTGCCACTGCTATAGAAAAAAAAACATAGTGTGCACTTTTTTTGTGAGAAGTGATCAAACCCTGAGATTTAGAAGACAGGAGATAGCTACTCCTACAATATCTTTAAATATCTGGAAAATAGCAGTGTGGAAGATTACAAGGTTTGTAAGGTCTCAAGGGTTCATCTACCCATATACCCCTCCTCTAAGGTGACATTTACTGCCCTGTTCCAGAGAGTTGTTCTTCTAACATGTTCCTAAATGCCTTCATTCATGAGATTCTGCAGCTTCCCTGAGCTGCCTTTTCTGGACTGATGAGAACACTAGATAAAAGTGAACACGTTAATTTTCATTGGGCAAAGAGAGGCTATGTTTTTGCTAGCTGAGCTCTTTGTATTATGACAAGAAGTTGTGCTGGATGGATTCCAATTAGATCCATAGACCTCTCGTGGGTTCATTTTGAAATTTCGTTCCCCAACTTCACCTTCCTGACTGAGCTCCAAATGAAAAGGATGTAAAAAGTCTGACAAGTAGGGTAGCAAGCCACCAGCAAGACCTTGATCAGTAAGACAGTTGCATGGTAGGAGTCCACAAATCACGAGAAATTAGCTAATGTGGAATATCTGAAGTAAGGCCACAGTACCACAATCTCATTCCAAAAATGACTTTGTCATAGGAACCATCACTACCAATGTTAAAAGAGTGGAATTACGTGGAAAGAGTGTTGTGAATTCAAATCTGGCTTAGTGCAATTTATTTTCTTCTCTTTGGCTTTTATTATTTATTTTGTTTTATTACTTTTCTTTTTTTCACCACTGTTTTGAATTTGTGGCCTTGGGAATAGTTTCCACAATTTAGCCACAGAATAAATAGAGATTAAGGGAAGGAAAGTGTCCTTTTCATTACAGAATAGCATGAATCATCCAGACGATTCAAGTTTGAGAGTTCAAAGAACAGATTTCTTTTCTTGTTTATATAATAAGAAGCAAAGAGGGAAGTTTTGGGAAAGTTTGGGAAGGGAAAGTTTGGGAAGGGAAGGTTTGGGAAGGGCAGGGCAGGACAGGGCAGGGCAGGTTTGGGAAGGTTTGGGAAGGGCAGGGCAGGGCAGGGAAGGGAAGGGCAGGGCAGGGCAGGGAAGGGAAGGTTTAGGAAGGGAAGGGAAATTAAAAAGCCTGAAACCTCACTAGAAGTCATCCATGAATTGTCTGTATGTGAAAATGACTTTATTCTACTTTTTCACATTTGTTCTCCAATTATTTTTCTGACATTCATTTTTCATTTAAATATTCATATTCTTTGCTGTACTTGTAAGGAAAGTCACAGCAGCAGTACAAAGAAAGTCATAAAGCAGAGAACTAGAAAAAGGGAAACAATCTATTAACAGGATTTCAAAAGAAGTGAAAGGCAACTGCAAAGGAAGTTCAAAATTATGGCAGTGGGAAGACAAAGGCAGAATGACCTTGATAGAAAGTGGACAAAACACATAGAAATGTAATTGTGTATTGAAATAAAAGAGAAAATAAGCAAATCATGAGATAATATCATATAACTCTTAACTATGAGGAACAAGTGAAAACTGAAGATATATACAGATTTTTGTACATGTTTATGCATAAACATCTAGTGATTCCCAAACTTGCACTAAATCAAGTCAGCTCTTAGAGATTTTTTTTTTCAACTTGGTCCTGCTTAACATTGCCTTTGATTCCTACTTTATTTCCCACAGACAATTATTTGTATAAAGTTGTGTATATAAATATATAAAATAGCACAATTTACTTCTTCATTGAATTCTTTGACTTTCACTGCTGTAATTTTACTGGATCCATAGTGAAGTGAAAGTTGTATGATGTAATTGAATGAGGATAATAGCTTGATCATGAAATATCACAAGATAAATATCACAAGTAAATATCACAAGTAAATATCACAAGTAAAGCGAACATAATATTTCTGTAAGACAAAATGAAAAAAAAAAAGGACCTGGAATGTTCTGTGACTTAAGTACAACACAGAATAGTTTTTCCAGAAGTTAACAGGCAAAAAAAAGACATACAAACAAACTCATCTCTTTTTAGTTGCAGAATGTATAAAATTCTAAAGTCATATTTCAGGTAGTTGCATTAATCTTATAGCAGGTGACTTATCTTTACACGTCCTTCAAGCGGATTGTGGCAGAATTATCTTGGCAGAAGATTATGTGTCTTCCTGGGTCATCTCAAAAACATTGTCAATATTCATGTTTCATCTTTTCCAACGAACTGTTTATTCATGAAGGAAATGACACAAGTCATTCTTAGAAAAGTCTCCATCTTTTTCTTGGGAAAGCAATGAAAATGAAGTTCAGGTGCAACTTCCATCTCTCTCCTTGAGAAAACTTTCTCTGATTAGAATAACCCAATTCATTTAAAAGGCATTTGAAAGAGGAGAAAAATACATCAGAACTGGTAATGTAGGATATGGTAGACGTGAACTGTCTTCCGAATATTATAATTTTAGAAGTAAGAATTTTGTGGCATCTATATTACCAGAATGAGGGAAAATATTCCCCAGTACCTTAGTTCTCTCTTTACAGAGTATCAAACAATGCTTACTTATCCAGGACCATACATTTGGAACAGATCAATGTACTTTCTGATTAAAAGAAGGTTTCCTGCCAAAAAAGAGTTTGTGTCTGGAACCTGAACAAAATCCCAGACTGCATTTCCAGCATCTGTAAACCATCGATTTATAAGCAGTAATGAACTGATTTGTCATGTTAACTGTCCATTAGCTTTAGAGAAAATAATAACTTGTGAAATATGAAAAAACAAAATACAATTTCAGAGATTATAGAATCTCATCCTGAGAGCTTCAAAACTGGTTTCACAAGATATTCCTTCCAGTAGATCTCTGGCAGACCTAATGTAATGACCCAATTGTGATGACAGAGAATAGCCATTTATCAGAGCAATATTCACCCCTTCTCCCCCCTGCCAGATGTTTTCAGTCCTACATTAGCAGAAAAGAGAGAAAAAAGCCTCCTGATTGCATGTAGTGTCCTTTAATGCTTTCTTTACTTAGAAAACTGTTCTGTACCTTTTTTTAGGCAAGTCCTGTGCCCTGTTAGGCTTTCTAGACCTTGGTGTTCCCTTGGCTAACAAGCTTGTAACCTACATAGACAAATGAGACAAGAGAGCCTACAAAGAGAGAGACCTGTGCTGGTGCAGGGGCTCCATCAGTCTCTTATTAGAAACTGAAGGACAGATTCTGTTCTTCTTCATGCTTCTGTAAGAAGAGAAGCTCCAGAGACTTCATTCAAACTGCAGTGGTGTAAATCTAGATGAGAATTTGTTCCTCCGTGACAGCAGCTCTAAACTTAATAGAATTGTGAAGATTGAGGGGTTAAAGTAATGAGTTCCTCAACAGTTCACCTCTCACTGCCAAGTGTTCATTAAGCTTGTACTGGACGTCTTAGACAGTCACCTCTAAAGTCTCTGACTCTGGTGAAGATACAGTCAATCTTCACTGTAATGTCCTCAAAACTTATATCTCCGAAATGTGCTTTCATTAGATTGCTCTACAAATCACTCCTTTAAGACCAATTCTAAATATGCTTTCTGAACTGTAGAGTGATTAGTGCTGAATGCAGTACTTTGGGTGAGGTCCTAACGAAATACACTGTATTTCCTTAACAATAATTGAGTTGAAAGCTTTAATATAAGGGGGTTTTTATTATTAAAATAACTCTCATATCTCTCTCCAGGTCAATATGCTGTAGTACCTTCCCATTAAGCAGATATTATGTCCTTTTATTACATTCTCCGAGACTCATTATTCTGCATTTATCTGCATTGAATTTGCTATCTATTAGCTCAAGTACTTAAATGATCTAAATCCTTCCCTACCTGACTGTATTGTTTCTCACGGATGACCTTTCCTCCCAATTTAGTATCATCTGCACACAAGAAATTTTTAGTTTAAATAATATGCTCTGTGTCGTTTAAGGTACTGAAAATGCTGTGGTTCCAACATTGATCCCTGTGGTGCCCCTGACACAAGTAACTTTGCTGCAGCTTAAAAAGCATAACTCAAAAAGTGGGATCTCACCAGCTGCACTCTAACAAGATGACATCACCACTTTGAACAAAAGGTAAAACTTTGCTTAATATGTATTTAATTTTTGAAAACAGTGTTCTGGCTTATTTGAAAACAGATGGTTAACATTTCTAAAAGGCTTCAAGGCATGTCTACACTATGACTGGAAGAAAAAATGAGTGCTTGTTAAGCATAGGATGTGCACATTGATCCAGGGCGGGTGAGCTCCAGCCTCTCCAGCTATTTCGGTTGCCTTTGTACAACATAAAGTTCAAGCTATACCAAAAACTTTGTCACAACATTACTAGACTGTAGCCATGCTGCTCCTGGAGATGAATTTGCAATTTGTTAAAGTTTGTCTCTGAAAGCAATCTTCCTGATCCCTGGAAGTGTTCAAGGCCAGGTTGGTTGGGGCCTTGAGCAACCTGGTCCGGTGGATGTTGTCCCTGCCCGTGGCAAGGAGGTTGGAACAAGATGATCCTCAGGTACCTTCCAACACAAACTGTTCTATGATTCTACGAAGGATAAACCCCGCCCAGCTCACGGCTGCACATGTTCAGTGCTGGTTTGACAGGACCTAAATCTCACTGCGTTGCACAGGGTGGATGTGCCAGGTTAGCTACGAAAGGAGAGTGATGCTAAGATGAAAGCTGAGGTGCTGGCAGTGCAGTCAGTACTCTGCACAAACTACCCATGAGGAAGACGAGGCCGAGAGGTTCAAACTGCTTTAACTCTAGAGTCTGATTGAGGTACTTAAAGGTGAGTAGCCTCTGGATTCCCAGGTGATCGAAGGCGAAAACAGGCACCTGAGGCATTGACACTCCTCACCTGTGTATGCTCCTATACTTCTCAAATAAAGTAGCCAAAGTCAAATCTTGAAATTAGGCAGACAAAATATTTCTCTTTTTCAATTTTATTTGGGAGAGATATTGTGAATACAGGTGTGATGCAGTCAGGCATTCTTAGTGTGCCTGTGAGGACTATGGGAAAACCAAGGTTCTGTGAAAGATGGATAATCTGTCACAAGCTAATTTAGGTATGTCGACCTCTGTGTTTTCATAGTTAGAGCTCTCCAGAAAGAGAGCTTACATGAGTGTCTCTGTACTGTAATTTTCAGTGGATTAATAGTAAAAGCTTCTGACTTGTGCTTTGGTACAAGTAAGTTCATCAAAATGGGTGAGAAGACGTTGTAACATCCAGCTTTATGGATAGAAAACTAAAACTGTTAAGACTGGATTTAAAGAGTCACTCAAGAACTTTTGGTAGAAACCAGCTCAGTTCCTTGATCAGAAACCTACCTTGCCAGCCCAGGGGTGTCCGACCTGTGTGCTGGCACTTTCCTCTTCACTGTAACCTAATCTTTCAAAACTTACTTCCTAAGACTTTCCTTAGCTTTTCCTGCTTGGGGTGATTAACTCCAATTACTGCATTCTAAGCTTTTCTTACTCTGGTGCACCCATAGCCATTTGTGTTCACTGTGGCTGGGAGTCACAGCCCTCTCTGAGGACAGGCACTGGTACATGCAGCCAAGCTTTACATTTTCCCTAGAAAAGGAGGGGGAAGGAGGTGTTGATGAGAAAATCAACAAAAAGTACTTCAAGAGCTGTATTTCACTTTAGTAATTGAAATGTGTCTCAGTTCCAAAACTCGGGCTGATATTTTCCACTTACTCTGTTTTGTTTTTTTTCCTACTGAAAAATAGGTTGCTATGACTGAGTAGATTTTCTTTTTCATAACAGCAGAAAAAGAACCAATTGTGTATGCACAATTTTAAGTTATTTAAATTCCATCACCCCAAAAAGTGATTATTTTCTTTCCCTAGGAGGCGTTCCAACAAATTTCATGCAGTCAAGGCAGGCTTAGCTACTTCTTTCTTTGGATTTTTCACTTCTTTCTGTTCCCTCAGGATGTTCTATGATGATTATTTCTTTCTGTCTTTATTTTCTCCCTCTTTCTTTCTTCCTTTTTTTTTTCCTTTTTTTTTTTAACAACTCATTTTCCCAAGAGAGACTGCAGCAGTATTGTTGAAGCACTAGTGCAGTAAGGAAAAATCATCAGTATTTGATGGCATCATAGTACTACCATGTTGGATAATATCTTATCTCGTTTATGTGGCATGAAGCAGCAAGAAATTCTGAATGTTTGTGTGTGATTTTATTAATTTAAAAGATGATTCCATCTCCTTTTGTGCAAATGCTATCAAACTGGTTTAGATGAAAGAAAAGACAGGAGCTAATAGGTCTCATGGGACAGATATTTAGAGTCTTTTGACATCTCAGTATTTCCAATATGTAACATTTTGAAAATGTTTAATCCTTAATTTATAAAGCTCTAGAGAACAAAGTCTTCCATTCATTCACAACATAGGTCATAGATATCAATGATGACACATTAGAATATTTCTAAGATGAGGAGGGCCCACCCATACAGATGATGGATTATTTCATATTTCATGTCAGTTTACACTCTCGCTCTTCTTTTGAGACTGTATTAAAGAGGACATAGTTAATTCACAGTTTTCTGACACAGGCTCTGCCCATTAGAAAGTTAGTGACAGTAATACACTTACTTCATTTAAAGAACGTGGAAGATACCACAGGGCAGCAGTTTTCAGTAGGTTAATTGTTGCTGATACTTCTTGCAGGCATCCAACAGCAGCTAAGCTTCTTCTCTTTTAAAATTACTCTTAGTCACTCATACTCGTAGCTCTGCACCTCATCATCTTTCTCCCTTTTCCTTCTTTCATGTGGAAAAGTATAGAAGGACTTCAGTCTGTTTGATAAAAAAAAAAAAAAAAAAAAAGTCTAAAAACCTCAGAATTAGTTTTTCTGAGATTTTGGTTGTTTTAGTCAGACTAGGTAAAGAAGCAGATGGATGATCAGGACGGTATCTACATTCGATATCATACTGATGGAAGCCTACTCAACCTAAGGCAACTGAAGGCCCACACCAAGACCTTAAACCATCTTGTCCAGGAGCTGCTTTATGCTGATGATGACACCCTTGTTGCCCACACAGAAGCAGCTCTGCAGCGTTTAACATCCTGCTTTGCAGATGCTGCTGAGTTCTCTGGGTTGGAAGTCAGCTTAAAGAAGACGGAAGTTCTCCATCAACCTCCACCTCAGGAAGTCTTCCATCATCCCCACATCACCATTGGCCAATTAGAGCTCAAATCAGTCCAGCAGTTTAATTACCTAGGCAGCCTCATCTCCTCAGATGGTAAGATTGACAGAGAGATAGACAACAGGTTAGCAAAGGCATATAGTGCTTTTGGAAAGTTTCATAAAAGAGTTTGATGAAATAAACACCTGGAAAAAGTACAAAGATCAGTGTTTACAGAGCCACAGTGCTGTCTACTCTCTTATATGGATCTACCACCACCACCTGCGTCTCCTAGAACGCTTCCATCAACTCTGTCTCTGCACAATCCTAAACATCCACTGGTCAGATTTTGTGACCAATACATCTGTTCTAGAGCAAGCAGCAGTCACAAGTATTGAGGCCATGCTGATGAGAACACAGCTGCGCTGGGCAGGGCAAGTCTCCAGGATGAAGGACCAACCACCACCTCCCTAAGATCCTGCTCTATGGTGAACTTGCCACCGACTGCCACAAGAGAGGAGCCCCGAAGAAAAGATACAAGGACTCCCTGAAACAACATCTCAGCCTTGGTCATATTGATCACCATAACTGGTCTACTCTGGCCTCCAATTGGGAGACCTGGAGACACACCATCTATAACGCTGCTGATGCCTTTGAGAACACACGCAGGATCACCCTTGAGGAGAAAAGGCAATGTAGAAAGAACCGTGTCTTGCAGAATATACCACCTAAGGAGTCTTTCTGCTGTGCCTTTTGCAACCGGATATGCCTGTCTTGCATTGGCCTTTTTAGCCACCAACACACTTGTAACAAATGTGAGTAGAGCCCTTCCCAAATCTTTGTTCGCGAAGCCCAGCCATGATGATGAGGTAAAGAAGCAGATAGATAAACACAGTAGTACTTAATACTTTCCCTGAACACACATACCCCCACAACCACCCATTAATTTACACTCCAAATGTCTCTATTTTTTTTTTCCTTCCATTTTCGTGGAGGTTTAATTTCTGAAGACTTCTGTTGTATCACTAGATTAGCTAAGGGAATGGATAGGTTTTTTCATACCCCCAGTGGTAACTGTTTGGTTTGACCATATTCATATAAGCTGTGCTCCTCCCTGGTTAATTCAGAAGAGTCACTATCTACATCTCAGTTGAAAAAAGAAACAAAAGAACATAAACATACCTATCTCAAGAGTTTTACTAATCTAACTTGAAAGCTCCAATACAAGAAATATCTTAACAAAAAAGCAATTCAAGAAAAAATGGAAATGGTATGGAGAAAAATATTTTTTCTAAATTAAATATATTCTGGTGTTTTTTTATTTAAATCAGTATGATTTATTATTTATTTAAAATCATTATGAAATGCATTTTTTTTTTAATTATCAGTAACAGCCACTATTTATAATGAGAAGTGTCTTTTTCAGGATATGACTGTTAAGCAGAACACATTTTTATACTTTGTGGGGAAAAAACCAGAACAACTTTTTGATTTGCTCACGTTAAAGACTGAGGATCTGAACTTTGTTATTAACTGAGCAAGACTTTTAGACTCTTTATTCTGCAGTTACCAATGAGATTTGAATCTTGTTTTGAGAACTTAGTGACTAAATCTTGGTGCCAGAAGACAAAGGGAGACAGCCTTTTGAGATTTACAGATAAAGATGAAAAGAATAAAGTCTATAAAAAAAAGTTGCCAAAATTTTCTTTCATCTTTCATCTAAACAAAAAAAAATATTATAATATCTTTTTTTTCTTTTTTTTCTAAAAATGCCTCTTGTTCTTTCACTGAGATTTTGATGAAACACTTAACTGAGTTGTCAAATATCAGAAAACTCCTTTCTTTCCTGGGAAAAAAATGGGAACAGCTCTCCTGAGTAAAAGTGTAATATAAATTGCTGGTATCAGAAACCTAAACTAAAACTTGCTGAAGTCAGTGAATATGAAGCTATTCATATTCAGAAGCTGTCTTTCGAATAGTTGCATTTCTTTGCCTTTGTGATAATACAGATGGTGTAACACTAGGAGGTAGGAGACCTGGGTTTCTTAACCTAAGGAATGTTGTTCCAGCAATTCCACCTCAGAATCCCAAACTAGCCTTGAAAGTAGTGTTTCTCCTACCTACATATGAGTTGCTGTGCAGTTTTGCATGCAGAGTTTAAATGCACAAGTGAAATCTGAATTTCCAGCCACACAGCTTAGTTTAGAATGGGAATTCCTCTTCCTGGAGTACTCACAACTGTTCACTTAAATGGATAATCACTGGACGAATATGAAGACAAATTTAGGTGCCAGCCAGGGTCTGGACCCACCTCTTCTTTTGGCATGCCTGTTTTTGTCATACTCCTCTACACACATTCACAGGAGCTTCAGATCTTTCCCATCCAGCTTCACACCAGCCCCACAGCAGAGGAGAGGTGGATTACAGCTCCTTCAGCAAATCTCAGGCCCCACTACTGGGTTTGTGTTTTGTCAGGAAGAAACCGTAATTTGAAACACCCCAGTTCACCTCTGAAACACCTCTGACTGTTTTACATACATCACATAACATGTAGTTATAACATGTATTTATATGCCATACCACTGCACCACCACTGCAGCTGGAAAGAGTCAACTTCACATGCCAGGATGTGCTGAAGACTTAGCAATTTCCGTGATAAATTTCCATAAATAAGAAATAAATATCTAAGCTCTTGGTTCAGTAAAAGCAGATATGATACTGAGAAACTTCCTAAAATAACCCTAATTACCTGGAAATCTTCCTGTGGGAACCTTCAGTATATAGGATGTCTCAGGTGTCTAGACAGTTGAACTGTTTTCTTTCTAACTTAGTTTCCTGCAAATGGGAACTGAAATTGCACCAAAAAGTCACTTTAAATGCCTAGGTGGATTGTTGAATGCCTACCTAAAGTATCTCAAAAAGTTATTTAGGTGTCTAGACACATATGTAGCAGTGTTTCGGCACTAAACTTTGGGAAAATGCATCTTACTGATAAGGGAGACTGAAGAGAGATATAAAAAGGTTAAGTATCTTCCTATATCTGACTTTGACATTGAGTCTCTTTAAATTTACTTTGGGGAGGGGAGATTATCTCTCTCACAAAATGAAATTAACATCTTGGAAGCTATAAACAGGTGCAACAAATATTATTTATTCATGTTCTTTTTTTACAAGCACAGAAAGACCTGATTCAAATCTGGTCTGATGACTCGTTTTAATAGACCTGGTGTGACTTTAATTGGTTGAATGTTGATTTTATCCCGCTTCTGAAGTACTTTGCTGCAGAGAATGGGAATCTTTACATGATCTGTACTGAGATTAAGTAATATCTCTCTTTTAATTTTCTTTTTTTTTGTCCTTTGATCTATATCTCTATCTAATGAATGCAAAAGAGTGCTTTATTTCAGAAGCTATTAAATAAGAGAGAAAAATTCCCTCTGATTTTTCTTACTAACAGATAATATTTATGGATCTCTTGTACCATATGGACAGTATTTCAGAGTCACGACTGTCTTCTGTGTAGAGGGAATTTATAGTTTGTAACCTGTGCTTTCCACTCTCCAGTAAAAAAATAAAAAGCATGCAACTGTCAACAACTTAGGGGACCATTTGTGGCATTACAAGCAAGAAACATGAGGTAAGGAGAAACAAAAAAAACAACCAACCAAATAAACAAACAAATCTTCCTTTCAATATAATCTTTCACTACTGAAACCACTAAATTTAGGAGCAGGGTGATCTCTGAAGGATAACTCTGTTGTGAATAACAGATATTACTCTTGCATAGATATTTTGGATGAATCATGTGATGTGATGGTGAAGAAAATAAAGAGTCATTTGAAAAACAGGACGAGAGGATGAATTCTGTAGAGAACTGGAGTTGCTGGTGGGGAATTGGTTAGCAACCAGCTGCACTGCTTAGGCACCCACACATCTCTGGGGCTGGATGGGATCCACTCAAAGCTACAGAGGGAGCTGGCAGAGCGAGCACCAAGCCACTTTTAATCAGCAATAAGATGAGAGAAAACGATTTAAACTGGATATTAGGAAAAATTTCTTCATGGAAAGGGTTGTCAAGTCCTGGAAAAGGCTTCCCAGGGCAGTGTTGAAATCACCATGTCTGGAGGTATTTACAACATGTGTAGATTAGACTTTTGGGAACATGGGCTAGGGGTGGGCTTGGCACTGCTGGGTTAATGGTTGGACCTGATGATCCTAGAGGTCTTTCACAATTTAAACTATTAAATGATTCTACAGGTCAAAGAATTTACATTTTCATGGATACATACATGCACGTAAAGGGTAAAAAGGAGGTTTCAAGACAACCTGAAACATTTGCAGTTTCTGATGCTGATGATCTGTCAAGAGTAGGTGGAGTCTTCTCCTAGCGAGTCTATAGAGACATTATAGAAGAAACTTTTAAGGAATACATGAATTCCTGAATGTATAATCAGCAGACCAGCAATAAGATGTTAAGCTACTGTGTGGAAACCTATGTTATTACAGTGTCATTGAAGAATGTCACTTACCTTATGAAGCTTCCATAAAGATTTTATTACTTTGATGTCACTTTAACATGACACAGGGAAGATGACTATCAAAATTCATCTCCCATTTCTGTCTTATATTTATTTGTTGCTTTGCTTCTGTTTGTTAAAACACTAGTTTCGAGATCATCACCAGAAAATAAATCTAGTAGACATTAACAAGTTTGGATCAGAATTTAAGGTTTCCTGACAAAGAAAATCCTGTGCTCATAAGTGTTGTGATATTACAACATTTCTGAGAACTACAATTCTGGCACTTGAGCAGTTAAATCAGTTCAATTCAGGCTGAGCTACCCACCAAGGTAAAATGTAAAATAAAAAGCATTGAAACACATCTCATCAGCACTCAGTATTATTTATGGAGAGTGCCTGGGCATTCCGGCGGGTAATACTCCTGTTGTTTGTTTAAGTAAAATAACTAATTTGTCTCTTTAATAAGAACATTATAGATATCCTGTGAATTTCTGTGTCAGCAGCACTTCGAAAAGATGGTGTGTGCATAGACAGACATACTGAGAATAAACTACTGAGAGTTTTACTCTGTAGGTAGAAAGACGAACCTGAGGGTAAAATATTTCAGAACTATTCTGACAACAATGCAAGTTTATGAAATGCTTGTGTTGGGAGAAAAAAAGATTATAATAATACTCTGCACATAGGTTGCACTTTTCACCTGGGAAACCTAAAGTATTTTTCAGACATCAGCACTCCCAAGAGGAAGGTCTTGTGTTATTCTACAGATGGATGAACCAAAGTACAGGGGCATCTATCACATTTCCAGCTCCCTCTGGAGTAAAGAAGACTTTTCTGCTGGGCAGTAAATGACGCCCTATGATCTAAACTGCTTTTAAAAAAGAGAGAAGAATGAAAGAGAGGCAGAGAAAGACAGAAAATGTCTTTTACAGTTTTAGTAAACTATCAGTGTTGTTGTGGATTGGTTGCACTCTAGCATCACTAATTTTAATGGAAATGGTTGGAAATTTTTGCAGGTTTTAACTTATTTTTATAACTTGGTCCTGATTTTCTCTAAGTACTTAAAACAGCATGAAACTTTTTCCTCCACTGCTCTTCTTGGTGTGAGGGTAGTTTCTCTGCTAAGTGATTTTGAGCACAGCGTGTGTATTAGTGTTAGCAAAACCAGGAATAGAGGTCCTAATGGCTGGACAATTTTAAATCCACTTAATACTATAAATAGAAGGTTTTGGTTTGTTTGTTTGTTTGTTTGTTTGTTTGTTTTAATATTGGTATTTATGTAACTTTTTTAGTTTGAAATTATGTAAGGTTTTTAGTTGGGGAAAAAAAGGATATTGCTAACCAGGCACCTGCTGTTCATCCTTTAGACTTACTTCTTCAATCACGAGAAAAAGGCAACAGTAGTTTGCAAGATAAGGTACACTAGAAGATACCCTCAGTAAAAATGATATGGTTTGAACACTTATTTCATGAGGTAGTTCTGGAAGATGCATAAACAGACATTTAACCAGACTGATTAACAGGTGTGTAATCTGATGTTAGTAACTCTGCCTCATTCCCATCTGCCTTCATGATTTGTTGTAAAGTTTGGATTCATGGACAAAGTTGCAGCTGTGGAAGTTTGAAGATTTGAATCCACACTTTTTGTAATGTTTGGACTTTTCCATGTTTGCTTGTCTTTAGGAATGAGCTAATGCAATGGTACCCTGGACAAGATCCACACCAAACAGAGCCTTGGGTTGAAACTTCTCTAGAAGAAACAGATCCATAAATACTGAAGTAGTAATGCCAGTTAGTACCAAGTGATTTTTGTTTTTGTAAACTGCCTAAATTAAAGAAACCCAGATCAGCTTAGACAAACACAACAGATGAGTAAGAGGAAATCATCCTCTGTCAGGGAAGATATTCTTTGCCTTGATGTTACCAGTTCAGGAACTCCTTTTAGGGTGTTCCTGGCTTAAAACATACTCTGTGGGATCTCTTTGGTGTCATTGAGAAAGTCTGTGTATCATAATTTCTGAGGTTTGCTTTCTAGGTTTGTTCCTTGCTTAAAAGAGGGATTTCACTTCTCTGTGAAGTTTCTTAGCCTGAAGTTACATACAAGTCATCTGCCAGTGTCCCTGTCACCTTTCACCTCTGAGAATGTACAAACACACCTACATAGCGAACTGGAGTGAGAAAATACTTAGTAAATTTTCTTATGTCCTGTCAATGAACTAGAATAGTGGAGCAGACACTGTATAGTATGCTCAGTTAGTCCAGCAAATTAGGACAGATCAGAGTTGAGGGACACTTGCTGCACAGGCAATCAGTGACTGCAGAGATGTCTCTGGAGTAGCTCAGAGGAGTTTCCTACACTGCAGTTAGTGCTCTTACTTTCACAGAGATGAAATGTCTAAAAGATCAGTAAAAGTGCTAAGAATAACTATGAAATAATTTATTCTAATGGCTCCTTGCTAAAATACATGAAGAGGATGATGCCCTAACACAAAGAATAAGGAGATTAAGGTCACATCTGCCACAAGGATACAGGGATTTAACAAGGCAATGCACTTCCATGAAACTCTCTTCCCTGCATTTGTGGTAGTACCAGCTTGGTTGAATAAAAAAAGGGGAAAATGTCCTCTGAAGTTATAAATTTTATATGGAATTATTTATGGTGATTCTCATCATATTTAGATTTGTGATAAAGCTTGAGGTTTTAACACAGCTATTTTCTGTTTTCAGTTGCAAACAGAAACTTCTCTGGATCATGTGCTACACAGTGTCACCCAAGCTGAGGGCATCCTGGGGGACATGGGCCATGAGGAACCCCTGGACAGCCAGGGCTGCCCCTTCCAGGATCAGGGCACTTCCCTAGGGAGAGGGATGGACTGAGACCGGACTGGGACATCAGCCTGAAGGTGGGCCTGGCTTTGGTAGGGTCCATGCTCAGGCTGGACAGGGCTGTGGGAAGATAGAGATCAACATCCTACAGCCTAAGTGGGACTGCCAGTGCCCAAAATGGGGTCCTGAACTGTGATCAGGGACAGTAAGGACCACAGGTCCACAGGTGCCTCAGGGTCCCATCAGTGTGGATGATCTCTCTGAGGATCAGAGTTTTTCCAGATTGGAATGAAACCTCTAAATCTTATTGAGAGATACAATGATTATCTGTCCCCACTAAACCTCTGTTTCACAGCCAAAATGTGGTGGTGCCTCTAATCCTTTAAGTCTTTGCCTGGAGTTGAAAGAGGAAAAGTTATACAGAAAAAAAATGAAAATGTTTCAGAATCAGAATGTACCAATATATAACAATAGTTAAACTGCTTCATTTTCATGAGGTTTTACATTGATTCATTTATCCATTTTTGATGCCAGTGAGATGGAGCAATAGTGGCTCCCTACTTTTCTCTCTCTGAAATTAAAAGGTAGTAAATTTTAAACCAATAAAAGAAAATGTTGTTTTGTTTTCTTTGCCTTTTTTTTTTTAACGTAGCTGATCATCAACCTGAATAATTCTCTGTCAGACAGGGTCACTAAAGGCAACTGCAATATCAGGATTTTAGAAAAGGTCTGAGTAATTTTATTGCCAGTAATAACAGTTTTGCCATTACAGAAGCTAAAAAAAATGTTGGAAAGGTCACCAGTCTTCATGCTTCAGGGTCTGGACGGTCAGTTGTGGGGTCAGGACAAAACTAAGTGTTGCAGTGGGCACACACACACATATACCTACATACACACACTCACAATAGTACTCTCATAATTAGCCACTGATGGTTTTTAATAGGTGATAATGAGTTGCCAGAGAAATAGAGAGTCTTAATTTTGAGTTGGTTAGTACTTAGAGTCATCTTATCAGAAGAGGGTTTCCCACAGTTTCTAGTTTTCATAGGAAGATGCACTTAGACACTTCACATATAAATATAATATCACGATGTCTTACAACAGTGATTCAGATCCCTTCTTATTTCAGAGGACACCTGAGACAATAGACAATGGACTTTTTTTTGATGGGTTTAGTCCCTCTTCTCCATCCTGGGGCAGCTGCTGACCTCTTGTTCCCTTGCCTGCACCAAGTACCTCCTCAGTGTACAGGATCCTGGTGTAGGGGCTTCTATTCTGACCCTGCAGACTGGTGAAGGCAAAGCCGAGTTTTCTAATGCGACACAGTGCCTCACCAGTAAGGCCCACCATACCAGCCCAGCACCTTTTTCTTGGTATATTGTACTGCGAACAGCACATTTCATGCCTTAAAGATTGAATGAAATCTGAGAGGGGAGAGTCAAAGCTTAATCTGACCAAATGGAAGAGAAAAAACCTATTCAAGTGATGCTGAAGCTTCAGTGGAATCTCTAATCACTGGAGATGTTCATCCTCAGCAGGTGATCAAGTCTTTTATTTTTTATGAAGAAAAACCCAGAATACAATATTCTGGTGTAATCAAATCTCCACAAAATGCTTTGAACCATTTAAGGCTGATTAGATGACTCAGCTCACATTTGGTGGAAGGTAGCTTAGACTTATTACTCATACCTAAATTCATTATTTTCTACATGGGCTATAGCAGTATGAATATGAAACTGTCAGACTTCAGGAAACCAGTTATGACTTAGAATTGTGAGCTTCTTGAATGCCTCAGTCTTATTTCATGTGATATTTTACTGTCTTCCTACAGAAGCAGAGTTTGAAAGGGAGATAGTCTTGTGGATCTCAGCCTCCTGGGGAGAGGTTGACTTTTCCAGTTTTTGAAATTAGTTTATACCAGTTTGCTTACTGTAACTGGATGCAAAAGGAGGTGAAAGCTTTTTTACTTCCCCTCTGCCCCCCCAATACTGACCAAAATTTAAGAATAAAAATGACTAAAAAAGAGAGGGAGATAAATCTCAATTACAGACAAGGTGTCTTTTTTTACTTATTCACTTTTATTTGCTTAACAAAAGATGAGGATGTTTAAAGTGAAAAACTCCAGTGAGTAGTCATTTTTTCTCAGTCTCCAGACACTTCTGGACAGATGTGTGTCTGACAGATGCCTAGTATTGTAATTAACATAAAGGCAACTCAGTCATGTTTAATAGCCTGCAATAAACAAGAACTTGATCTAGACCACATAATCCTCCCTTCTATCTTTGTCCTATGATGGCATGTATTATTTTCATGGTTTGTCTATAATTTTATCTAATATTTCCATGTTTATAGCAACCTTTTTAAACTCATCATCCTTCACATACATATATGCGTAATATGGCAGATCCTCAGCAGAAATTAAATATTTTGCAATTGGGAAAGAAAAGAGAAGATGGAGGGGAAAAAAACAAAACCAGTTACAGATAGATCCTGCTCATATCATTTCACATACTCAGAGAAGGTGCTCAGGAAAAAGCACAAGGAAAGAAATGTAGCATAACAGTCTGTGCAGGAAGGAATGGAATAACAATAAAATCTCTGTTAGAGAACTGGGGGAGCCTCAGAACTCACAAAGGACACAGAAATGACTAAGATACTATCCTTTCTTGGTTTATTTCATTTGAATGTAAGGGGTATTTATTACATTGATGTAATAACATTCAATATTCAATTTATTACATTCAATATGTTTCTTTGGACTGATTCACAAGCTGCATTTTGCTGTATGTAGAAAGCAAACTTACAGAAAAAAAATGACCTTCTGCTTACTGCATTTTCCTGTGATAAATTTGAGAACAAGATTATCTGAAACATCATAGGCATGATATCCTAGAAAGTAAAGGTGCTTTTTCTGATACAAAGTGGAGGTATAGCTGGATGGACTGGGTCACAGGGACTGAAAGGGTACTATCCATCTAAGGAAACACAGTGGACAATCGACATCTAAATGAGATCCTCTGGGCCCTCTTATAGTCAACAGAAAGGAAAAGGGACACGGAGAACAACATGCCTCCCCTCCTAAGATCAGTGTCTTCTCTTAAATAGTCTTGGTTTTGGTTTTTTTTGTTTTTTTTTTTTAAATAAAGGGATTTAGTCATAGCTATCAGCTATCAGCTGTCTGCAGCTAGTTTAATCACATTTGGAATATAACACACTTTATTTTCTGTGCTGAATAATCATGTTTTTTATGTGTCTGCATCAAATATATGCTTTCTCCCATTCTCTTCCTGTCCATCAACAATATATTTTTACACAATTGGTTGACTTCATCCAAACTTGAGAGAAAAATAAAGGTTTCAAAGACATTCTGTCATGTGCTACTACAATGCCGTTTATTCTGGGAAAATACACAACTTGAAAGACACTGTTGTCATACTCCCCTTAGTGAAACCTTCAGATGCTCATACTTTATTAAACATCAGAGAATTCACGTGGTGAAAGTAATGCAGAGAGAAAGAAGAAAAGCTGGAAGCAGGTATTTATTAGCTCTGGTACTCTCTGAACTAATTATTTAAACATTGTGATTATCTTTGACCACAGTTTAATGGCAGAGTATCTGCACCCTTTAAAAGAAGCTGCCAAACTCATAATTGATACAAAGGTTTCAAAGATCTGATTTTTAAAGAGAACAGGATATCTTTTAAATTTGGAAGTGGTGTTTCTTGTAAACATCTCAGCCCTGATAACAAGAACTACTTTCTATTGCATACTCCTATATACATAAAAATTAATTCTCCAGGAGCATCTATCTGACATGATTTTGTTGTGAAGTGTGGTTTTTTAATACAGAAGCACGGCAAAGGTCTTTTCAAAGAAAGAAGAAAAGAAAAAATAAAGAAACAAAGATTCTCAGACATGACATACCATGTTTCCTGGTCTCTCTTAGATGATCTTATTAAAAGTAAATGAAATATGAAATAAAGTCCTTTGGTGTGTGTTTCGGTATAACACGGATGTGTGTCTCACATGTCATCAGGTGAACTACCTTGCTGCTTAACTTGTACCTTAGAGCTTAAAGAACACATTCTGTATGTTATATATTAAAATCAATTACACCAAAATGAGAATCCAGCTCAAAAAAACCAAAACATTTTTTAAGTTTGCTCAAGAAAAACGCTAGAGTCGAAGTTGCAAACAAATCTCTCGGAGGGATTAGGCAGACACCATTTTAATTTATCCATTCCAGAATTCTGTGCCAAGAACACTACAAAGATGAAAATAAAGAAACCGCCGACTGTGCATTTTTGTTGTTGGAGCTGCTGCGGCAGCAGTCTCAGAAAAAGGAGGGAACTGCTGTGCTACCTCGATCCCACACATACTGAAAGCATGTAAGAAGCTAGATTCTCACATCCCTTTGCCAAATAGCTGGATAGCAGCTGAAATCCACCAAGTGCAGCTTTGTATAAAGAAAAAAAGAGAAAGACAGAAAAAAATAGCAGATGTTAGGAATAGTGACTGTACTGCAGATTACTCTAGTCTGGGGGGTCTGAAGAGTGGAACGAGCTATTTTTGGAGTGCCCTGCAAGAAGTAAATAATGATGTAGCTGTTGGTAAAACGTTACATGGGCTTCTATGTTTGTAAATGCTCCCTTCTTCTTTGTAGGCAGAGGTTGATTTTTTGCAAATGCAGTGCTAAAGTTCAGATGGCAAAATGCACTCGGAATCTACCTTTAGCCAGTTCTGCTGAGATTAGCAGACAAAGGTGTCCTTGTTAGATCCTGGCAACTGTTAAAAGACTGAAACTCTCACCTGCCATCAGCTATGAACCAGTCCAGAATGTAGCAGTTTTTTGTGATTCTTAGGTCTTCCACAAAATATGTTCAGTCTGCTTCCAGTTTTCTCAGATGATACAACACAATGACATATTAATTTTGCACTTGCATTATTGATGTAAAGAGCTGGGGCTATGGTCATTAGACTGTCCAAGAGCAAGATGAAATTTATTTTGGGTGATGGCAAGTTGTTTGGAAGCTACTGAGACAGCTGGCTTGTTATCTTTCTTTGGACTAGCCTTACTATAGTTAATGAATGGTTAGCCTGTTGTTAAGGCGACACAAAATTGGTTGTGCTGCGTATTCAGTGCACCACAGTAACACTTTTCCACATGGGGAAACATACAATTACAACAAAAATTACCATGATTAACAACTTAAAGCAGAAAGCACAATTTGCATACAAATATATTTTCTTGTGTGTGTCTAGCTTTGAAGGCTGCATTTAACAAAACACTTGAAGATACCTATATCTTAAAGTGTAGAAGTAATCCCCTTGGTGGTGCCCATCAATATTTCTGTAGTTGTTGACTTGATTGGATAATCCTCTGGAGATCGGAATTTCCATCTGATCTCACTAAAGTCAGGAATCTGGTTGTCTCTAAGTCATCTCTCTCCTAAACTAATCAGCTGAACTTTTGCCAAGGAAACCATAAGGTTTATAGCTACAATTCCATGATACTATAAATCTTTTTAGTAATTAGGTAGGAATTAAGTAACTATGGTGTGTCAATATTTGCATGTGTTATCTATAATTTCCTTCCTACAATATAAGTTACTCTTCCAGAATATTAAATTTTGGTAGTCTTATTGAAATATACTTTTTACAGTATTGTTCTCTTTAAAAAATATTCAGTCACTACTCGATGTTCAGCTCCTGCACCTCACATGAAGTGTGTGTGATATGTGTATGCACACCCATTTGCATACACGCATCTATTTATTTACATTTATGTTAAAAAATAAAAGTGTTCTAAAACAAAGGAAAACTAAAAAAAAAAAAAAAAAATCCTTCAATAACTTAAAAATGCTGAGAGATGAAAATGACTCGAATAAAATGAAACTTGCAAAAGTGCAAGCATCTGCCATGAGTGTTCTGCAATAATTCATATATTTTATTGTTCTGTTTTGGTTTTTAGATAATTAGTTGGTGGCAAAGGAATAATCATGTTGCATGAAACATTGTGAATTTAATTTCACAATGAAAGCTGTACACTGTATATACTGCGACTTAAAAGGACAAACAAAATCTGTTAAAGGGCTAGGCTAAAAAATGAATTGCATGCCCACAATATTCTTTTTAATTTTTTTTTTTCTATCACAATGTTGGTCTAAATGTGGTTTCAAAAACACCAATTCGAGATCTTTATTTTGGTTTATTTAAGTGTTAATTTTAAAGCTCTATCTAACATTGCTTTGATGAGTGAAATGATCAGGGAATGAACTATCATTTTGAAGAAAATGTCTTTCAATAGAACTCACGATCAAGTATTAAACACTCTTAGTGCTTTCAGTGGCACTATTCCCCTAAGCGTTAAAGTTAAGTTCTTGTGCAAAATTCCAGATTCAGACCCTTCACTGCTCTGAGGGAGTGAATAGCACCCTGCTGATGGAAAAGAACTCAAAAAGAAAGAAAGAAATCTCTGTTGTTCACAGGCAATAATGCAAAGACAAACAAAAAGCACATTCACAGACACAAGAGAACCACACGAGTCCTAGAGGATAACAGCTAAGAAGAATTTTCACTTTCCTTTCTTTTTCCCATTTGTGACTTCAGCAGCAACTATAGCCTTTCTATCTTGATGTCACCAGCATTTTTAAATAACACCTATCAGCAGGCAGTTCATAGGGAGCTCCACAAAGAAAGAAGTTTCAAAGTTGTGCTAAAACCCCACCAGGTTCTGAGGCACATTTGTTTTGTTGAGAGGGGATGTATGCTCAGGCGATAAGGATCTCACACCCGGGGAGGCAGCTCCTCCAACAGACAGTTGTCATGGTGTTATTTTTCTATGGACGGCTCGCTTGTTCAAGTTGAAATGTCATGTCTCTGTAGTTTTAAGGAAGGGCAGGGGGCACGTGTCCGACCAACATGCTCCAGCAGGGTAGAAGTCTCATTTGCCTGAAACCTGAGACGTGTGCTGTTAACTCTTCAAACGTCACGGCAGCCTCCAAGAGGCAGGTAATTCCTGTGTGTTTGCTGTGCACGCTGGAGTGGAGCCATCGCTCAGTCCTCTCTCTGCAGAATTTGGGTGGTTTCCTTAGGTATTTCTCATCCTGTCAGATGAACGCTGGCTTAGAAATTGGCTAGGCTGAGCAGCTACATGTTTATTCTGTTCTTGGATTGAAAACAATGCTAATAAGATGTTCACAAAAGTGTTTTTTATCGTGCCTGATTCCTACTGTGCTCATAATCCTGCTTTGGCATAATTTAGTTTTACACATAAACGTAAGACCTGTTGAAGGGTTTTGCTTTCTTTTTTTTTTTTTTTTCCCCCTTTCTTTTCTTTTCACCATTTCAAGGTTCAAAAATGACAATTTTTTGTCTCCAAATCAGTACCTCCTTTTGCAGATCTTTAGGTCAGGTTGCTTGACACAACCAAGGTAAATCCAAGATTTCCTTTAAGTTCTGGAAGGCCACATTGAGGTCTCCCTGTAGCTTGCCTTCTCCTGGCTGTGCAATGCTAACTCTCTCAGCCTGTCTTCACAGTGGAGGAGTTCCAGCACCCTGATCATTTTTGTGGCCTCCTCTGGACCCACTTTAATAAGTCCATGTCTTTCTTGTCCAGGGGACCCTATAGCTGAAATACCACAGAAGTGTTTGGATACTTAACAGCACAAAGAGGTGTCTTCTTGGTGCACTGGAGCACAGGTAGTTTCAAATCAACAGTTAGACATCAGAGCACCTTGGAAAGTCTCACCAAAACTTTGTTGTTTTGGGTACCTGACAGTTTCCATATCCTCCCTGAAACTCCAGAAATGAGATGGAGGTCTGCTAAGTCCTTGGAACCAAGCTGCCTAATTCCTATCCAGAACAAGGTTGCCTCTTTCTCTTACAGATTATTATTTAAAACTTAGTTCCTCTTATAGCAGTTCTGTATATAAAAATACTTGGCTTACATTCCTTCTTTGACTATTATACAGCTCTTCCTGTTAGAACAAATAATTGATACATCTAACTGGTTTCAGCAGGGAAGAAAAGAGTAGGTGGTCTCATTAAGAAGCCTTGTTTCACAAAAAAAGCATTTCTCATTGTCTTTACCCAGTGATATAAATGACCTTTGCCATGGAATTAATGAATGTATAAATCTTTCATAATCCATTTTAACGTCCTGCTGGTAGTAATCTTTAGTATGAAGCAAAACAAAACAAAAAGATTTTCAAAAAAGAAATTTATTATTAAAAGTATTCGATCCTTCTACTTTTATGAACAAGAATTTGAAGTGATTTTTGATTTATTTTGTCCTCTATATCTTATGCAATAATAAAAGACAAGATCTTCTTTCTTTCTTTTTTCTTTTTTTCTTTTTTTTTTTTTTAACTATCATAACAGCAGTCTATCTCCTTGTCCCACATAGAATTATATCTCCAAATGACTTTTCACTCAGATACATCTGCCAAGCATCCCCCTGAAATAAAAGCAGAAGCTTCCACAGTCTTCAAACAGTTGTCTTCAAAATTTGTGTGAGTTGCATAGCTTGAGCATTTTATTTTCTTATATTTTTCAGTCTACTTATCAAATTTGCACTAAAAACAAAGTACTGTCCTGGCTAAAATTCCTGGAGAGCTCTGATCTACATCTCTGTACTCAGAACAAAGCTGGCAGGCTTAGGGCAGCAATGATGTCTCATCTCTTATCTACTGCAACATTCATGCCAGAAATGAGAGGTCTGATTTAAAACATGTTTTTATTTTTCTCCATCTAACTTAATTCAAGCCTGTGTCTCTAATCCCTGGGCGAGCCGATTTTTTTTTTCCAGTTGTGCTGTGCCACAGTGCCAAAAAGAAGGCCAGATTTGTTGGGTCAGAGATAGAACGTGTCTAAGCAAGGTGAAATTTAGGGTACTTGAGTATAAAGTCCTGAAATCTGATTATTGCATAAAGATCTTGTTTATCTAAATATTAGTGGACTGCTGTTTGTTTGCTAGCTGTGTGCCATACTTAATTCACCAAATACCCTCCACACATGTTAACACTAAGAAACTTGAATCTCAGTTCTTCAATTACTCAGGCCTAGCCAAAAAGGAAAGTCTGAAGATGATAAGCAGCATGCAGGCTCTTTCCTCAGTTTCCATGGTGAATAGTTACACATTGCCTGCTACCGCCAGAAGCCCTTCTCCTGAAAAAGGGTGAGGAGCACAGGAAGGAGAAGGTGCAAATGCCCCACCTTTTACAGAATAACTTCACAGGAAGAATCCAGAGACTCAAGCTGAAACTCAGTAAGGTGATATGAAAACTGAACTTAACTGAGCACCTGTTGATTGGGTCAGAATGAGCAGAAAGAGGTGGCAAACCCTATCTCCCCTAAATTAGTCAGAAGAGAACCACATCTGCTCTGTCTCAGCAACACTGTCTGTTCAAGTCCCTTTGTACCAAGCGAGGTATAAATCTCACCTCTTCTAATTCCCAGGATAAACACAAACTATTTTAAATGGGTAATGGGCAGGATAGGAGATGACTTCTCAAGCTTTGAAGCTTTGTCACTGAGGAGCAGATAATTTATACATTATTAGATCAGAGACCAACTGTTACTCTTTAGTATATTAGTCTGTAGTTAGAATACTTAACTGGCAGTGGTTAATTTAAATTTTAGAAAGGCTGTAATTTTTAAATTGTCTTTATAATTTATTTGTTTGTTTATTTATTTAGGTAAGGTACTGATTTTCTTTCTCTTGCATATAGATACTTTGTTTTCACTTCTATATTTTTATTGTCTCTCTGGCCTTTTCAAGGACTCTTTGCTGGAAAACGAGGCTAAATACTTAGAACCAGACATATATTGTCTTATCCCTGCCCAACCTTGCCGTATATGATACTGTTTCTACTTTTGCTACTCTCTTTTATTTATGTGACTGAAGAGCTTTTTTTGTTATTTGTTTTAATATACTTTGAAAGGCCTAACTCAGCGTGGCTGTTGGCAATTCTTACATTATTTCTACACTTCGTGACCTCTAAGGTGTACCTTTATTTGCTGATCAATCCTTTTTTTCCCTCAATTTCTCGTAGGCTTTATGCTTACTCTTAATGTCCTTTTTGAGGTGGCTATACATCCAAATGCCTTTGGAAACCTTTTCTGAAAGTTTTGTTCTCACTTGCTTGATGTGCAAGTTTCAGATAACTTTTCACTGCTGACTTAAAGAGTTTGGAGGAATCTGTCACACTGCAAGCCCCTGAACTCATTGCTTCCATTGACTTCACTTGCTTGTTCATGTAATTTGTCAAAGTTTTCCCCTTTGAAATTGAGTAACCCAGCTGAAGACCTGCTTTCACTTATTTTTCACTTAATTCTTATTCAATCAATTTATGACTGTTGACTTCAAGGATACTTCAATATTATTATTATTATTATTTTCAGTAAGTGCAGAGGATTAGAGAAGTGTTTGGCAAGCTAGTTGAAGCAGAAGCAGTAATTCCAGCTGGGCAACTGGAAATCATTGTTATGTCCCTTGTGCATCTGGAAATCAACACTACTTGTTATGTTTGTCAAACATTTGTGTTTGTGGAAGTCATTGAAATTATTCTGCAAATGCCACACAGTGTCTTGGCATGTAGATGATATCTATGTATTTGTGATACTGCTGGTTAATTATAAAAAGATACAGAGAATGATGCTTTTAGGATGATCTGAATCTTCCATTCACGATTCACAGTTACATAGTACATATGCATATTCAATATGATGAAAATAAATGGGGTTTAATGCAAAGTTGTATATAGTAAATGTGTAATAATTCATCTTGCATGTGGTGTCTTGCTGTCTGACATTGGCCTCAGTTGCACTGAGAGAGAAACAATTTTGCCTACAGCACCTGAGCACTACAGATTGGTTCTATAAGGCTCCCAGTATAGATGAAAGGCAAATTCGCATGAAAAGCTATCTCTCCTTTGCACTAAACCACTAATATAGTCATACTCAGTGCATTTACCTTCCCATAGGATTTTTCAGTGAGGTGGGATTCATCTAGCTGCTGAGACAAACATCCAAAATTCTTGTAGTCTATGGAAGGAACCAAACATTTTAAATGGCATCATGCATCTTGTCCTGAAGGAGATATTAATAGGAGACTGGTGAATAATGCTCAAAGTACCTTATTTCTTCTTGTTGTCTGTGGAAAGGACCTAAAATTCTTGATTCTGATTATGTTATATGCCTTGTAGGCATCTAAAATTAGATGCCCTGAGCCCTACTCTTTACTTTTTACTTCTTTCTCATCACACTTATATCATTAGTTACCTGCCATGCTTATGTCTACTTACATCTCTAGCTCTAAGAAATATTCCAGCTTTATTTAAGTACCTATTTGAACGCAACACATGTTCTGAAACTTCTGCAAGTAATTTTCCCTGTCACTTTTGCTGTTGTCATGTCCGTTGCTACTTAAGACACCATTACCAGCTTTTCTTTCTTGTCCATGATCTTAAAGAAACATGGAACACAACCTTTCACCAGCATCTATTAAGAATATGTACAAACAAAGCCCCTAAAATAACAACAGAAACAACAACAAACCCCCAAACCTTTATTTTATCAGACTTTGTGTATTCCCTTTAATTCTTCCAGCTTGATTTTCTAAGACTCCTATTTAGATTCAGCCTATTTTTAAGCTCATGTTTCAGCTGTGTATTAGCTGGTTGAAAAGCTGGGTTTATGTAGGAGTTGCAGGATGGCTGTTTACTGATCTAGCCCAAACAGAGTCTTGCAAGCCAGGACCCCACAGCAGATAGACTGCCTGGCCACAGACAAAAAGAAGCGTTCACTTACCTGCAAGACAAAAAGGATTTATTCTTTACTAACCAAGGAATAGATTGAAAGTTTAATGTTTCATCCCTGCTGGCATTTGAATACAGTTTTGTTCTTCAAGAAGTCTTTTTCAGCATTGGATCTATTACTGTGTCACCTTGCTTGCTGCTAACTTTTTTTCCATTTTTATGGTAGTAAGTCATAGCACAGGTGAACTTTTACCATCTTTAGGATGCTTGAAAATTGAGAAAACATCTAAGAAATTGCAGTGAAGGAGCCTTCCAAGTTGCATCTTTTTTTCTCTCACCACAGATTGTTTCTATTCAAATGTCCTTCAGATGGAAAATATTTGTGTGGAGTTGAGAATAAAACTGTGTATCAAAGAAATTGTACTTTAATTATGTAGCTTTGTTTGGGTGCTGTCTTCAAGGTCTCTAATGCTTTACCTGCCCAGGGAAAAGAAGCAAAGCAATTTTCATTGATTCTAAAGCAATCAAGGGATCAGTCAAGCCCTGACACAGTACAGAAGGTGTCATAGTGCTGGTGGTTCAACAGGCCTTTCCTAAAATAGTCTCATCAGTCAGATTATTTTAAAAAGCAGTAAATTCCCTTATCCCAACAAATTGGGATGGAAGAGGGGTAGAGCTTGACAGAAAATTCAAAAGTGAAACTGGAAAACTAAACCAACCAAAGATGATAAACAATAAGGTTAAAATTAATGTATCAGATAATGTTTTTCATTCTGATAATTCATCCATTCATTAATATTTTTATAAAAATTCATACATTAAAGGAATACAGAAAATTTCCTTGAGCTGGTCAAAATAAAATCTCCATTTTGTTTTTTCAAGTCTCTCAGCCTCATGCATCATCCTGTCTTCATAAACATTATAACTTCAGTGACACACTATGGACATTTACCACTGAATCAACAAAGAACTGAACTTTCTTTTTCCTTTCTTTCTGATTCATCCACAACCATTTTGCTCCTCTGTGTGTGTATGTGTATGTGTTTTTTTCTTTGCTTATCACTTGTCTCTGAGATCTACTGCACTGCATGGTTATCAGCATGATAAGAGGAGACAGCCTGTCTAGCTCTGTCCAGTCTTAAAAAGACTGGTAAAGAAAAGGGGCCTGACTAAATAAACCAGATGACATCCCAGACCTGGGAAGGGAGCCAGGGTCCACAGCAACATCTGCTATGGCCAGGCTGCCAGCCTAAAGCATCCATCCATGACTGACCAGTCGCCTTGGATCCTGAGAACACCAACAGCACTTTATTTCCCCTACCTTTGCCATCCCCTTGTTTTTTCTCCCCACTGCTGTCTAGTGTTTTGACAAAGGCAAGGGAAATGACCATAGTTCACAACTCAACATTAAATATGAAAATCAAGCCTTCTGTCCTCTCTGAAAAAGTGTATTTGACAAAATTAGGAGGCTTTAATGCCATCCTTTATTCTAAATAAAGGAATCTGGCACATTTTCAGTATGTACATTTTTCATAGACACTCAATTTTGGGTTTAAGATTTGTTTTCGTTCTTTGTGTATTTGTGGTTAATTCATCCTATTCAGGGACAGATGTAGCATGGATTGAAATAAGGAGGTTTTCTCAATGTGGCTTTGAAAACAGTGTGCCACTATAGGGGTACCATCTGCTATACTAAGCAGAACCTATATAGGAGATCTAAAGCCCCGTTTTCCAACTGGTAAATAAACACTTGCTATTCAGACTGTATCTAAAAATCATGATGAATTTTTAAACATGTTTTCCATCAGCTGAAATCCATAAGTCATGCTTGACTGTTTCTGTGACAGAAGCATCTTAAGATATTTTTCTGTTCTGAGTTAATTTATTCTATCTAAACTAGAAAAAATACAAGAAGCCTTCTCAAACTTCTCTCCTCTGTGATTTGTTCTCATGACAAATATGTATAAACTGGATTTTATCCCTGGGGGAATGCACACAGACAATATGTGAGGGGAAAAAGTAAGATGACATGTGAGTAGAGGTGGAATAACTGAGTTACAAGTTTGATCCACAGAGGATTTCCTTATAAAAGAACAGATTTGTTTTGGAATTCAACTCCTCACATGTGTTTTTTATTTAAGTCTGAACCCATGCTGGGATGATACCTGGTTTTGCACTGTCCCCCTTCCTGGCCAGGTTTTTTTTTATCCAGGAGGAGGATAAATCATGGATGAAACCACAATGCTCTTCAGTGTGAACAAGCAGGGGAGCAGGACTGTGGGACAAACCCCAAAGAGTGCTTGTGCCATAGTGTTCATTGAGCCCTAGTGTGGGGTCAGGCTGCCTGCCATATAAGAAGAACCAGAGAGGGAGAGCTGTCACTTGCATGCAATCTCAGTCAAGAGGCACCTTGTGGAAAACCCAGGTAAGGTGTGAACCCATCCTTGTTAATACTTGAAAGTTGATCCAAGATACCCTGAAGCCAATATAAATACAGAAATTGGTTTCAGGGGCTGCTTGAAGCAGCATGAACTTGCCACACTGAAATAAATGGGATTGAATGAGTTACAGGAACTTGAAGGGTGAAAGGAGGGATTCCTGAGGGCCTGAAAAGTAATAAGAATAATCAAAAAGGAGGGGACAGGAGAGCAGGAGCTGGGTGGCAGATGTTTGCTTGCTTTGAAGAACAAAAGGAGCAATCACAAAAATCAATAGTGAGCCTTATTAAAGGTGAGCTGGGTGCTTTTACTTTGATATTTTGTTTGGTTGTATTAGGCTTAGATACCTCACAGGTCAGGTATTTCAGACCCAGCGTCTCTAGAGATCCCCTGTTTGTATTGCAAAGCATTCCCTTCAGAAATCTGCCACTGTCAAATGCACTTTCTCGTTCTGAGTTGGGTGTGAGAAAGTGAGAAGAGAGGGGAAGAAAAGGAAAAGAAAAAGAGAGAGAGGAGAAAAGGTTCAAAGATGAAAAGGAACAAGAGGCAAGGAAAGATGAAGAGAGGGAAGGATGAGAAGACAGGAGGAAGACAAGGGTCTCCTTGTTCCATGGCACTGCATGCCTCCTTATTTTTGACTTTCAGATTCATTCATTTTTTTTCTTGGACCGTGTGCTCCTGAGCAACTCATACAATTTCCCTAAGGTGAAAACCTCCTGTTAGAGAGCTGCAGTGAATATTATCCCTGGGTCTCAAAAACGCCAATAAGAGAACAAATAATATTTGTTCATGATAGTCTTCAGTGCAAACGATGACTGATTAGTGTTATGTGTGACATCAACAGAGACAGTAATCAAGGTTACTTTAGCATTGATTTTTTACAGAGGTGAAGCCTCTTTGATGTATTACTCCATCAACACCTTCAGAGCCAAACTTTGCACATGAAATTAATCCCAATTAATTAGAACATTTGTAGATAGTGCTGGGCTCTTTTATGTTGCAAAATAAATATTAATTCAGTGGCATTTTTTTTTCACCTTGTGCAGCATGTGTGGCTAGGAAGGGAAAAAGAACCCTATTGATCAGTGCACTGAAATATGTTAGAAAGTCTTGGCACCTGAGGTGGTCTGAGAGGCTGCTTGCCTGGAATCAGCTCAAGGCCTAATCGAGGAATTCAGGAAACTGGATCCAAATTGTATTTACTTTACTGTTACATTTACCTACAGAAAAAGTATTGTTTCCAATATATGAAAGAGGGTAAAGTTACAAGTTATGTATATTTTCACAAAATATGCATAAAACAGTGCACTGTGACACTGCCCTACAGGGAAGATGTACCATGAGGGCACTTCTCAGAGGTATCTTTGCAAATCAGAAATGTATTTGATCAGGATGAATAAATCCCTGTGACTTATGTCAGGCTGTCTTCCACTGATTTCCTCTGGAAAGGGAAGAAACCATGTGCATCATCCCCTCAACTCTTTTGAAATTGACCCCAAATCCCTTTTGCTTGCACAGTGCCAGTTTCTTCTGATTCCCAGAAGTCTAAGACTCTAATTCTGATTCCCAGAAGTGTGTGGTGTGGGACTGGGAGGAAAGATGAACAAGGCAGAGAGGATTCCCACTACTTGCTAATTGAGACATTTAATATCTAATGCTGTAATCCTCCCCTGCTGGTTCATACTGCTTCTTCATACTGAATGTATGGGGAACTTCGACTGTGTAATTATACCAGAGCCTCAACTTACTCAAGCTATTGAACCCCCTACACTCAGGCCATATAGTCTTGAATCCACTACACTCAGTCCTACCTCTAGATACAATCTCCCATGTTCATTACTGAAGTGTGAAGAGTGCAAGAAAAACACTTCTTTTTAGGATGTGTTGCACATCAGAAACATGTGGCTATAGTCAGTCTTATTTTTCACCAAGTCAAAAAATATAAAATAAAAACCAAACTGACAGTTAAAAACATTCTGCTTTAAACATCAAATAAGTTGTCAAAATCCTGCCTAGGAAAAGTAACAATAAAGAGTCTCTAACTTGATTAGGTTCTTTGGAACCTCATCAAAGGATAAATAAATGAGTGCTTGCATTATTACAGTAATGCTTGGATGGCCATTTCCTCACCAGATTTAGTCATCACATAGCATTATCACAGAAACAATAAACCCTTTTCTACAGCCCATTATTATCTGAAAGGAAGAATTTGAGACCATTCTCTGCTCACATCCCAGCCTATGCTATCTGAATGGCACAAGTGAGGAGAGTCAGTGAAACACTGGTCCCATCCTGGGCAAGAAATGCAGAAAGGTAAAGTGATATAGAATAGCAGGCTGTAAGAGAAGGTGGCTTCTTCAATGAGTCCCTGCTTCCTTCTAAGTCAAGAGAGGAAAATTAGCTGGGGAGTAAACTCCCAGTGACTTCAGTGTGCACAGGAACCTGGTGGATGAGGCCTCTGCTGCTGCGTGGTGACAACCCCGGCAGAGGCTCCACAGGAGCTTGTGCTGCCGCAGGCACACAGTCAGCACTATTAGCATTTACCTGCAGCAGCAGTAAGTCCCACTGGAGTACCTGTCCCTGTATGCCAAGGATCGACATGATGACAAGGATCCTGGTGTCTCCAAAGTCCAGTTCAATACCTTATTGGGGTCCCAGATAAAGGTGAAGGGTAGAACAGCCTGGAAGCAACTCTAGCAGGCACCACTCTAAACCAACCTACTCATTGTCAGTCTGCTTCCTTCATCCGGAGCCAATAGGTTTAGCTGGAGAGCAGAAGAAAGGACCTGGTCCTGCTTGCTCTAAATTGGCTGCTCATTCCTGAACACACAAGGAATCCCACACGGAGGATTTGGATTTGAGTTCCTGTCCTTTGCCACCAAGTAGCGCAGCAGGAATGGAGCTTGTTGTGTAAAGCCTTGGAAACTCTTGGAGTCATGCTGGTATAGAATGAAAGTGAATCTAGAGAGGTATAAAGGTGATGTATAGTCTGACTGTCCACCCATGTTGTATGGGTGACTGAATCCTGCTGGTAAAAGATTCTGAGTCTGGTTACGTGTTCATGCAACACCCAAAACAATGATGTCTGTAGGGAGCCAATACATTACTGCAGATAGAAAGGATGATGAAAGACAAGGATAGATGGTCTGAATTTCCTCAGTATCATGGCAGTAGACCCCTTGTTAATTTTGTATTGTAGACCAATTGTTAATTTACCTCTGATTCATAGTGGTGTTAACAAGAGCAGAAACAGTCTGTGCATATATACTGCATTAGTATTTTGAGTGTATCCTTGTCTTTGGATTTGCATGTGAATATGAAATAATTCTATGCAAGTATGGGATGGGATTTAATTGTTTTCTCAAACAATGTATCCTTATCTTTCTGGAAGCAGTTCAGACCATCAAAGAGTTGTTGTTGATGAACTCACTAATTAATTTCCAATACTTAACCTTGTATTTTTCTTCATTGCTGGTTCTCTGTTCCCCCTAGTTTTACATTTGGTATCAGAAAGTTCATTTAGAATCCAGTCAATCTTCCAATGTTAGCTCTGCACTTTAAATTTTTTATTCAGTAAGGACACAATGGGAATAATGTTTGTATCTGTCAAGGAGATGCATGAAAACTTCTGAGATGCATTGTCTAGAGAAAAAAACTCCAAACAACCAAAAATCAAAATCTAGGAAGGAAAAAAAAAATAGAATAAAATTAAGTTGCCAAGGTGAATGGCTATTGTGATAAAATAATTTATAAACAATCAAAGTGTTTTTAAAAGCAGAAAGCTGAAATCTTTAGATGAAGATTTTATTTTAAAATTAAATAATTGCTTTTATTATCATTTTCTTTAATGCTTTATTGTTTGTTTGCATTATTACCTTAGAAGCTCAGAAGATAAATACATCCAGAAAAAAGTGGCAATTCAGTGTTATATGTTAATATTACATCAGATGGTCTACCTAAGCATGAGGTCCAAGACACCTGCATCTCTTTCTGAGCTGAGGAGGGCTTGGAGGCTTCTGTCCTGCTCTGTAAGAGGGAATGGTGTGGGGAAAATGAAAACATGTTTCATGCTGGTCAGTCCACTCCCCTCTGGTTTGTGTAACTTCACTGTCTGAAACCAATTCATGCAAGGAACAGGTCTAAAAGCACACAATGAGGCTAATTAATCAACAGAGCAGCCTATGGTTCTGGTAGATTCTCTTTCAGCGAAGATCTTTAAATGAAAATTAGATACTTTCTGTTTTGTCTACAGAAATATATGCTCTCAGACTTGGAACAGAATCAAAGTCAAGTAGTGCTCGAGCCAGCATTATTTCAGAGATTATAATATATCCACTGGTCTTACATTTTGTGAATTTTTATTTTTGCAGTGTATATAAGTACATTGTAGTTCTACAAGAACTGTTGGTGATGGTGACATTAGGCCTTCTCTATGAACAGTACATTTCGTACAAACAGGTTCTGTCTCTACAAAGTGTCCTGGGAACACTTCTGTGCTTTGGGTAAAGGTCTTTGGGATTTGGGTAAGGTGCATCTTGGCTGTGCTTTGCCTCTAGGTGGGAAAAGACATCAATTTGTACCAGTGTTTTCACTCTCTTCCTTCTCTTCTGTGCAGTGATTTTCACAGAAGGAAAAAACCAAGGCAATCCAGCAGGGCCGAAATCATGGAGGGCCTAGCCATCTTCCCAGCCTGGGTGATTTGGGGAATCAAGACCTGGAGGTACAGCACTGACTATGCCACAGGTCATTTCAATTTGGTCTCCATCCAGTTATAACATATTTTTCTGTCCTGATTATGTATCAATATGCTTTGGCTCTCTTGAAGTTCTTCTATTATATTCTCTTCTAGGAGACAGAGAGAGCCCCAGACCTCCAAGATCTTACTGTATGAGGTTTGATGCAAATATATAAGGGATGCAACAAAAGTATTTATAGTACTCTATGATGTTTAGAGAATTGAGTAAAGAAGTGAGATGACAGGTGAGTTGGAAGGAATAGAAAAGGGCTGAGAGGGTATGCAATGCAACATTATGATTCTGAGCAACAGCCCAAAGAGTTCATATAGGAACTCCTACCAGCTTTGATATTGAATGAGAAAGTTTAGCTACAGCCTGCAGGTTTCCACTTGAAGAAAATTAATATAGAGTGTCATGGTTTAAGAGCCTCAAAATCCAGTTCCCTAGTCCAAATCCCCTCCCACATCTCAGCCCAGTGTGAGATGGTTTTCCAGACACCACACGAGACTCAAATGGGGGAAAGGGAATATATTACAATGACTGTACAAATAAATACTACAATACATTATATACAATCTTAATTATCTCTACCATGACATAAGTATTTACAAAGGATCAAATCTCTTCTCCCCTCCAGATAAAAGCCAAGGAGGGAAGAAGGAAAAGATCCCTTTCTACTCTCAGAGCAGCAATGTCTCTAAGGCAGCAGGCATCTATCCTCTTCTCATGCAGCAGCTGTAGCTGGATCTCTGCCAGTACACACGAGGGGGTATCCAAGTCCCTCGACCACTCGTCTTCAAGTGAGAGTCTTCTTTTCCATGGGCTGCGTTCACCCAGACAATGGTCGCGTCACCACGTCATATCACGAAGCACGGGGGTCTTCATGACGGTCCTTATCTTCAGGGGATTCAAGTCCCCTTTGCAGAGCTCTGTGCTCTGTCTCAAGCAGTGGGGGGGGGGGCAAAGTCACCCTCTCCGCATTCCTTCTCTGAGCTTTTCAGCTCCTTTCTACAGTGCTGTAGCACTCCAAGACTAGAAGTCCATCATCCTCTCCTTTCTCTAGGAGGGGTCTCCAAGGGGTCTGGGGTTTGTTTTGTTCAGTTCTTACCCCAACTTTCTCTCTCTCTGTGTAGAGCCGAGTTCTCTCTCTGCTGCTGGCTCTCTCTCGGCTCTCTCTCTCCTTCCAGGAGTTCTCTCTGTGTTGCTGTATGCCTGTCGTTGTTGCTTGGTCTTATCTCTTCTGGCTCCCTGCCACCGTTTCTTCGGTCAGTGCAGTTCTACCACTGCTGCTGCTGCTGCTGCTCATAGTGAAGAAACATCCCCCAACTCTTAACTACAGATATTTAACCCAGTCTTACACTGTTCCAAGTCTCTGTAGCCCCCCTGCCGGGTGCTGGGGGGGCCCAGAGGCCCCAAGGGGCTCCAAGGCCCTTCCTCGTGGCTTTCACAACGTGGCTACTTCTTCCACAACAACTACAACTACCTTCTCTTCCCTTCTGCTTGTGATATGTTTATATTTTGCAGAAGTGCTCATTGGCTCAAATCTTCAAGGGTCACCACCCCCTGGGGTTTTACCATTTTATAACTTTAGGGGGAAAACTGTTTCCCGTCATCACAAGAGATATCATTAAAATATGGTTGTGACATAAGAATCCCTGTTTGGTCCATTCCTATATATGAGAAAAACATATTGTCATTATGTTAATGACTTTCTGGGCAGTTCCTGTGGCAATTTTTCACAATTTCCTGGGCATGACTTCCTCTGGGAGTTTACTAACTGTTGATATTTGATGCTTTCAGGAAATTTTGTAGTGGAATATATTTAATATTTTCAACCACAATATATCAGTTGCTTAAATTATGTGCCTCAATATTTGCATGTTATGAGAGAATAGACATGTTGTGACTGAATTCATAACATATCAGCTCATGACTTTGATAGATTATGCATGTTTACTGCCTAGCAGGGGTCATGAAATATTCCACTGTACCCCAGATATCCTACATCTTCCTGGATTAGATGGAGAGGAGAAGACATGAACTCCTGTTAAGGACTAGGAACAATTTCCTGCTGGCACAGAAAGGATGGCTGATATCATCAGTGGACATTCTCTTCATCTGCTGGGTTTGAAGACAAAGCTCCTTTTGATTTTCATAGTAAGTATGATGTCACATGTTTTGGGAGAACAAAAATGTGTAGACTGAACACCAATTTTCATTTTCTTCAGTTTTGCCTTGAATTTATTAAAATGGGTCAGAATAGAAAATTCTTGATTTTATCTTCCAGATTTCAGCATTCTAGAGTTTGCCTTAACCAAGCTGAGAGGGTTGGAATATCATCTTTGACAGTTTCAAACTTCTCAACAAGAGAAATCCTGTTAGAACCACAAAACTTGGGGCAAGATCAGAAGCAGCTGTCCCTCAAGATCAAAATAAAAGGCTCCAATCAGATGGAAGAATTGAAGAAATATCCTTTTGTCTTCACTTTTTTTTTTTTGAGCATTCAGATTTGATCTTTATTGGCATGAATGCAAAAGCATATTATAAACTTGGATGCTTGAAATTGCACGAAGTGAATTTCAAATAGCATATTCATTTAGAATAATCTGAATTTGCAAATCATGCTGCATTAGTAACTCCCATAGTTTACAAAAGGGAATGATATGGCAGGAGGGATGTAATTATCCAAAGCAAACAACCAAATGAACAAGCACACATTCAAAGTAAAAACAGATTACCGTGGACTCTGCAAGATCCTCGTAGAGGAAAACAAGTTTCACAAAAATAAATTCAAATGCCAACCATATGAAATAATAAAGAGAAAGAAACCAAACTCAGCAAATTAGTTCTTTGGAATTAGATAAATCTAATTCTATTCTTTGATAGTTTCCCACCACATGCTGAGTATAGTCATCAGCTAGGACTGTTTATTGGTGCCTAATGACCCACTGCTGTCCATGAATCACAGTTTTACTAATACAGACATAACTTAGTAATTTCTTTCTCAGTTGAAGTTTTTACATCTTTGGGAGATGTTTAACTTTAAAACTGTCCAGGGATAAAAATTCAAGAGGTCTTATCCCAGTGTTTAACTGTACTTGGAACAGATTGCCTGGGAAGTTTTTGTAATTGCTGTTATAACAAAGCAACTTCTTACGTGCTGTGAGTACCTAAATTAACCAGAAAATAGTTTGCTGTTTCAGGAAGGTCCAGAGCTTCATCTGGAGAGCAATCATGGTATCTCACTGATACATACATATATAGATAGAAAATATGTGAGTTATAGAGATCTCTCTCTCTATATGTATCAGTTATATATATATATATATATATATATATAAGCATACTCTGTTTACCTAGTTGTGCACTACACATCATCCACTTAGCTCTAGATTTATGAGTTCACTGTCACAGGACTCATTGTAGAAAAGGAAAAGAAACCCCTTTTGGTTTAGTTCCCACATACATTGTTTAACATATTGATAAACCCTTCATAAGAAGAACTTAACAGTGAAAGAATTTTGGATAATACCTAAAAAAGTCTACATTTGGGAGCAACAGATCTGAAATGGCCTCTGAGGAGCTGCAGGAAGGTCTCACAGTGCTCGCTGAGTAAGCAACCAAATAGCAGAAAAAAATCCAGTAGTAATTAGTGCTCACGGGTAGGACCAGGCATTTGGGGTCAGCTACACACAGCGTTTGGGCACCTAATTCCTGCAGCCTCCCAAGATTTTTATATCACTGAATCCTTTGAGAATCCAGGCCAAAGTAAATTGCCCAAGGTCACGCAGAAAGCCTCTGGTAAAGTGAAAGGTTCAACCCGGCTTTGTTGGGTTACCTCCTACAGCAACTTTAAGCATAAGACCATCTTTTTTCATGCTTCATCATGCTTAAACTTGGGACCTGTTTGTAATTATTTGTAGACACCAGTAAAATTCCATGACACACAGCATTAAAGAAAATATTTTTCTGTTTATCTTCACTCCAAATAAAGCAAAATATTTTCTAGAGCTTTACTCTTGCTGGCAGGGTTCTCCCAAAACCCTCTCAGCTGCACATTTCAGACTCTATATTTAATGCTACTGATGCAGTTGCATTTCCATAATTCAGTTGTTCAATCAAGGTCCTCCACCTTTTTAAATGTGTAAGTCATAAATATGAAAAAAAAAAAATACTGTGTGCAATCTTTGCTGACTGAATTAAAAGTCTTAAAGAAACTTTCCATGCTATGAGGACTGTGAAGGATTTGGCAGAAATGGTGCTAACAATTAAAGCAGCCAGAGACAGATTAAATTTGCTGATGACAGCTCATTTCTGAGATGGTTACAGCAAAAGTCTGATAAACGCTTATCTGAAATTCACAGTTTTGATGAGGCTTCTGCTTGTACCAGGAGAAAATGAAACACTTTAAATAGCATGTGATCCTAGGGAAAGGTCTGCTTGGTATTGCAGAGGGAAGCTAGGCATTTCTGCTGCAGTTATGATTGTGAATTATTATAACCCTTTGTTTTCACTGCAGGAAAAATAAGTCTAAACTGTGTCTTGTAAGTGAAACCAAGGGCAATTTCAATTTCCATAGAAAGTTTTCAATGTTTAAGCAAAGGGTAAAAATAATAACAATAAAAAAAAAAGACAAGGGGATATGTTTGAACCAACAGAAAAATAAATGATTTTTCTTTATTTTTTCATACATTTAATGGGAGGAAGCCACTTCAGTGTATTATGAATTCCTCAGATCCAGAGGTAATAATGTATTGAGTGGAACAGCCCGGGTATTACTCTGGTGTGAAGTACATCTGCACACACGAAGTGTTACAGGAGAAGCAGCTGAACCCTTAAGGATGAACCCAGTTTGTCTGAATTTCTACAGGTCTGTGTGGTTCCTGTACCAGAGCCCTGTACCACCAGCACCCACAGCTCTCTGCAAGACTTTGCACTGGAAAGTTTTAGCACAAAAATTAAAACACACTGTCTGGTCCCTTGAGCTGAGCATTAATGCGAGGTTTTAATCAACTCCAGTTGTTCTTAAGCTGTTCTTAAGCTCGTAGGCGAGAAGCTGGTGAGGTGTACAGCAGAATCATGGCAAAGACAAAGCCAGAAATAGGTAGACAGATGTCTGGAATTGCCAGGCAGTAATCAAGGTCATGGAGACATTAAATGAAATAGAGCTAACTAAAAAGGGACTGACGGAGAAAAACCCTTTTGCACACATGGTACAAGTAGACAGAGGGATTCATCATCAGGGGACCAAGGATTTAGGCACAGTTTTTAAAGTTATCAGCACTTAAATGGCTAATGTATCCTCTGGAGGGTGTTTTTAAAGGACTGTCAAAAAAATATTAAATATCTCTGACAGAAATGAGTAGGGAGGATATTAAAGAGTATTTTTATTCAAGTCAGAGCAACATCTAACTTAGAGACAATAGATAGAGAAGATCATTTTGGGGAAAAAAAAACCCACTCAGCTTTGTCCACAAAGGGGTTTTTTGTACTTTTCTCTAGGTAGCCTGTTTTGAGTCTGACCAGGTTAATCCAGATTATGTTTGTTAAATTAAAAGGATTTGAGAAAAAGGATGAAGAGGCAAGAAGAAGAAGAAGAAGAAGAAGAAGAAGAAGAAGAAGAAGTGAAGAAGAAGAAGAAGAAGGGAAAGAAGTGAAGAAGAAGAAGGAGAAGAAGAAGAGAAAATGGGGCAATAATATTTTTGAAATGAAAACATACAATTGGTTAAAGCTGTAGCATACAGACACCACTTTCTTGTGTTGCATTTTATATATTAGATTACTCACACAGGGATTTAACTAATAACATATCTTTTATTAAAATCATATAAATAAAAACATGTCCTTCAGCCCTCCAGCATGTTTACAGATGCATTTATTTATTTTACAATATCCTATTTAATTAAAGATCTGCTGTTATAGGAATAAAACTTTCTGGGATATTTATACCTCCAAGATAAAATTGGGCAGGTTTGCAGTGACACAACTGACACCCAAACCCACAGTCTGCACATATGATTTGTGCAGAAGTTGGATATTGCACCGCTGTGTTATCAGCTAAACAGGGGCTGACAAACTCAGTATTCAGTAAATTTGAATATCTCAGTGGTTGTATCTTGGTAGCTCCTTCCCTGTGGAAACAGAAGGATTTTTATTTGGTGAGAAGCCCTTAATTTTATTCAGTGAAACTTGGGCAGCAGTGCAAGAGGAAAATTCAAATGTTGATGTGAACTTTGGCTTCTTTGTCCCTCAAGAGAAAACACAAGAAGGAAAAATTGAATGAGTCAAACTTTGTCAGAGCTCCTGACATTCAGTTTTTTTGGGCTTTGCTCTAGGACTGCCTTTGGCTCATGAGTTAACTTATCCATGGCAAAGAGCTTTTCCCAACATCCCAGTGGCCATTCACTGCTCTGCAATTCTGATACCTCTGCATCAGTGTTTCCTGTTACATCACCCCAGACAAGGAATTCACACACTCTTCAATTATACAAAATGTGACACATTTTCTATGAACTTATTTTGAATAACTAGTCAATTATGACTTTCCTGTGGATGAAAGATGATTTTCCCCTCTAACATTTTAGCTAGATTTTATTTTTTTTTTTTGTTATAAATAGATTTTTGTAAATGCATGTAGGTTTTAGCATTCTATTTGGAGCTAGTGCATTTCAGATTACTTTGAAAACAAAATTTTTCTTTAGGATTTTTCTGGTTACAAAAGTGTATGAAGAATACTTTATTAGAGATCAACTTCTACTGTGTATATAAGCACTATTTAAAAAAAAATTGCCTTATTCATCTTATTCATTCTTCTTCTATGAATTTTAATTCATCTTTGAAATTCTCAGTTGTCTGTCTTTCTGCAAATTAATATCAAGATTAAAATTCAAGACCAAATAAGGTAGAAAATAAAATGAATGTTCCCCATTTAACTCTAGTCATAAGCCTTATTGCACAGCCAACATTATACAATGTTTACTTAATTTTTTCTTCATAATTCTGTGTGAAGTATGGGGAAACAATGCAATTTTTTCCAATTTCTTTCCTAAAACTAGATAAAAGCTTCATTTCTGAAAATTTTAATAGAAAAATAAAGGAAACGAAAATCAACTATCCTAAGAAAAAAATCATGCTAAAACAGGTTTATAAGATTTTAAAGCTAAAAATCCTCAACGAATCAAAAAACCCCGACAAATAACCCAAAAAAACCTCAAAGCAGAATTTAATCTTTTAGTGTACAGATACCCATTTAACTGTAATTATACAGTTGCATTAAAGTAAACGTATTGCAAATCATGGTAAAGTTTGTACAGAAAATTTCCCAGAGAAATGTAAATTATTAGTTTCGTTTTCCATATATATTTTCTCCTGCACATGAGAAAACCACAAATAACAAGTTATATTTGCATGCTGAGTTTGTTTTCAGAAAAGTTCAGATAGATGTTAAATCCTCTTTTAACTTTAATTAGCTTCTTAATTCCTTTTTTTTTTTTTTAACTGGGAAAGGGAAGTCAAATAACATAACAGAAACCAAAATTACAAACTGAAATTTTTGACAAGTTCATTTGTACTTCATTCCCTCCCCCTCAAAAAATATAAATAACAGCCTTATTATATCTCAGAATGTGATATTACCTGAATACACATGACCAGAGTACTTATGTTTTCAGAAGGAAAATGCCATATTCATTTCAGGATGGACATTCTCCTCTCATGGCAGTTTCTCTGTGCATCAACAAGGTTTTGTAAGCAGGGTAGCCTAGTAAATTCATATATCTATGAGCAAATGCAAGAACTTAATATTTTTTTAAAAAATCAGTTGTCTTCATTGCATCACTATGTTTTCAGTCTCTTTATTTGCTGCTATTTATAAATGGACAGACAGTAGCTCAACAGCCAAGTGATCAGATAAATGTATATAAATGAAATAATAGTAATCAGTGTTAGTGCTGAAATAAATATTTACATCAGGTTCTGATGGACAAGTGCTATAAAATTTTAATTACATCTAAAATTTTATTTTCCACTCAGGTTTAGGGGTCGTTACCACAGTAGATTCAGTAATGTTAATAGCATTACAAAATTTTAGAGTCAAATTTTACTCTCAGTGTATGAGACTGTGATTGGAATAGTCCTCTTGCTAACGATGATGAATTACTATGATAACAGTGGAAGTTTACTGACACCAAGGTAAAAATAAAAATAATAAAAATAAAAATAAAACCTTGGGAAAAGGGTCTTTGTCCAACTCTCATCAAACTCATTAGAAATATTCTGATTACCCATTTCAATGGAATGTCGTACACACAAAAGTATTTTCTTCTAAATCTTTAACGAAAATATAATTTTCTTTATATTTTTTCTTCCAGAAGGAATCATACAGACAGGACACCAGTAATGAAAAATGAAAATATGTTTGTATTTCCTGTCATTCTTACGCTTTTCAAAAATTATTGATGGATATGTTGAGTTCAGTTTTGCTATAAACACACACAAACTGTTATTCTGTTATTTAAAAACCAATAATATTTACCTTTCAGCTAAAGCAGCTAGGATGTCATATTTGCCCTGCCCCCTCAGTTTATCAAATACAATATTTGGTTTGAACGTTTATTTTCCCTTTTTTATTTTTATTTTACTTTCCCCCTTTTTAAAATGTTTTCACTCTTTAACACTTTATCAATTTCTCATTTCTCTAAGGTTTTAAAAGAACAAACATATATTAAAACCAAACCAAAACAAAACCAAAGCATAAAGATTTTGATACTTCATTACTTTCTGGACACAGAAGAGATTTTGAGCAATTGAAGGTATAGAGACACTGCATTTTAAATCAGATTTGTTGCTGTATCATTTTTCTGAAATTGAAGAAATTTCAAAAAGCCAGGAAAAAAGACAGAAAACCACAGATAGAAGCAAGCTGAAACTTTATCCATTTTATATATGCCACATTAAAAAAGGTTTGATAGGAAGCATAAGTTATGGTTTGGTTTTGTCATTGGGTTTCGTTGTGATTTTTGTTTTTTTTTTCTGTTAAGCATAAAATGAAAATGAATATTTGTTTTAAATAGGAGCACTAATCTGTTATTTAACAGCTAATCTGTGGCTCCAATGGAACAGACAACAGGTGAGTGCATAAATTCCAAAGAGTTTTTGGAGAGAAACAGTGGAGTTCTGCACATGTTCTGTCCACTTAGGAAAAGAGAGCTTTGGGTAGAGAACTCTGTTTATGTGTTCAGTGGGGTGGGAAGGGAAAGAGTTAAAGTATTTTTTAACGTATTATATGTTACACCTGGTAACGAATAACAAAACTACACTGAACTTTATATTACTTCACATTGTAAATTCACATCTCATTTGCTACACTTTACAAAACCTCTTTCAGACCCTTCTGGTGTTCAAGGATATCACATACTGACATTCTATTATATAAATTCATTAAATTGTTATTTTCCCAGACAATTTAGTGTATGATGTTTGGTTAGTTTTTCTTCCTCCCCTTCCCCCCAGAAGGGGAGGAAGATCTCAGCTTCATATAATTTATATTCTTCTCACATATTCATACTCTGATTTCTCTGGTCTTGTCTACTCCAGAATACAGCTTTGCAGTTGTGCTTTCATCTACATTAGAAACACTTTCCTGGCATAACAGCATTTCTCTGCTAATAACCTAGTTTTCAAAACCACTGAGTTCATAACTTTCTATTTCTCAATTGCATATGTTCTTTTACTATTTTTTCCTTCTGTCTTTTCTCTCTTTTCTTTTTTTTTTTTTTTTTTTGACTGGCCGGTACTTTACCAGTACAGACAGTCAATACTATATCTATAATAATAAATAAAGTCCAAAGCTCAGAAGCTTTACAGGACTTTGATCTGTTAGTGGGTTGTACCTCATTTGGCGGATTGACAGCAAATATTACCTTTCTCTTGATTTTCACAGCTGATACAATAGAAGACCAGAGCTCATATTATACCTGATTTCCCAAGCTCCCAATCTTATGGATAATTGTTGCCCAGAGGGAAAATTTCTTCCCAGGCTACATCAGCAAATAGTGGGTTTATATCACAAAACATGAGGATTTATGCTCCAATCTATTCCATAGCACTATCAGACCCTAAAAACTTCATTTGAGGAGCAGACTTAATGTGCAGTTAGCAGTTTTACTGTATCTTACCTATTTGTCCAGAATTTAGTGAGATCTCCTAAAAATATCAGTAGGATTGTAGCAAGCAAGCATCCAACCTTAGTGAACGCGAGCAAAGGAGGAGTTTCAACAACAGTATACGATCATATCATGGTGCTTCTCATATCCTCAGAAGGTCTATCTGTCAGTTGCTGCTCATCTTAACAGTGTGAATCAATAGATATTAAAAATAAGAGAGTGGGAGGAAAAAAAACCCAGCAAACAACATGTACTTTATTTCCCTTTTTGCTGATATGACGGCTGTGAAAAGAAGACTTATTCAGAGTACTGCTAGTACCAAATTTTTTTAAGTCTCTCAGGCTGGCATGGGTGCAGAGATTTCTGATGTCTGTGTAGGATCCATGGGGGGATACATCTGCTTATTAAGGCTGAGTAAGAAGAGCAGTACAAATGTGTTTATGAGCTGGCCAGAAACGCTCCTTTGCATCTCCACCAGCCTTTGAACTTGCCACAGTAGTGACTTCAGGGACTGGTCTGGTGCACCAAAGAGTGGTCTGCAGTGACTCTATCTGGTGATAACCACTCAAGAGTCATTTCTACTTTGCTCAGAAGCCTAAAAGCAAAGTGTCTGTTCTGAATCAGCCATGTATACTACCCGTAGAATCCATGGGAAGACACAGTCAATTCATCCCATCCCTAAAAAGCAAGTGGGATGACTGATCCTTTTAAGGAGTTGCCTATGTCTTTCTGTTTGCTATGGGGTGAGCAGGTGGGAACAGATGACTCACTTTTAGTCAGTGAAACTTAAATCCTTTTACATCAAATATGTTCTCTTGCACTAATTGGTTGCACATTTGTTTAGATAACGAATATTTCCAGAATCCTGTTGCAGCCAGTAATACATCTTGTAAAATGCTACCTAACAGAATTGGAAATACAGGAGTCTAACCTCTGACAAACACAGCAGCTTTAAGCTTAATCTTCCTTGTTATCTGACTCTGACAATAGCAAAGCCTATCTGATTTTGTTCACTTTCTTCATTTCACCCCTGCTGAGGATGGCACCCAGCCATCTGCGATGCTACTGAGTTGGAAGGCAACCAATTCAGGGCTAACGGAGCAAGATGGATCTGGTAAGAAACTACCACAGAAGGATTTTTGTCACCTTTTGACTTTTCTCACCTCGCCACCTCTAACTTCACTATGCAACATAGAAGGCAAGAAATCCTGTTAAAATAAGACGAGAGGTAACATCAGGTCTGTGTGGAAAGATTACACTGCTTGTATGACATTGACTGATTTATACTGTTCCTTGTGTGTGAAACTTGGAAGAATCTGGAAAGCGAACTGTGACCTTCTCTGTTAGGACAAAAATCAGTTGCCAGAAAAGTTCAACATTTTAAAAATCTGGTTATTATTTTTAAAAGCAAGTGTCAGAGTGAAAGTTAAGGTAAGGAGATGCTCAGTCTTACAAAATATTCTCTCTCAAAAAACCCCACCTCCTAAAGGAGATTGAATCCCTGTCCATTTCACAGCTTTTCTCATTAAGATCACTTTTTACAGTCTGTGATTGAACTACTTTTTCATTTAAACTCCTCTGCAAACCAGCCTGTCCATACCCTTTAGACAGTTGCAGTGACACTGGTGCCTTTGGAGCACCCCTTCATTTCCCCACTTCTGATCTAAGAAAGGGAGATCATCTTCAGTTAAGAAAACCGTGTTGAAATGTAAAACTTTACATCCCTCAGACTCATTTTATTGTAATAACATCTATATATCTATAATATCGATACCTATTAATAATATCCTCTCTGCAAATCTGTATTAACCTGCATGCCAATTTATCTTACCTCTTTCTCTTGGAAACTCTACTTGCCTCACAAACTGCTGACATATCCAAACAAACCAAAGTGATTGGTGATTTCTGCTTAATGCAATGCAGAAGAATCCCTTTTGAATCCAGTGCAGTGTTCAAGACATCAAGTTTGTTTTCCATAACGTATGAATACTCATTTAAAAAGAAAAAAAAAAAGGTAGGAAAAGAAAGTCAATAATTTTCTGTGTCCTCACATGTAGATGCTGTTGAGTTTTCAAAACTGATGGCTACCACCGCGCTTGCTGCAAAGGCATCAGTGAAGGGTTTGGGATTTTTTACTACAGTTTTCAGCATACTGTGGCCTTCAATTTACTAAGTACAGGACCACCCAGAGACATCACTGCAGAGCAGCCTCTGAAGTGCTCTGTGCTTGTCATTACCCTGAAGTTTCAGTTTATGCAAAGGAAGGCTGTTTATATCTTCACTCTTAAAACAGAGTACTGACGAGGTGAGGAACAGAGTCATCACTCCATTGGCAATGTGTGACAGAGAAGACTTTCCTACTTTTACCCACCCCTGTTCTCATATGCTCTGGTAAGTTTTGGTCAAGGAAGCTATCACGCATCAGCTCATCTCTTATCTCTTATTAACAATTATTAATTAAACGTTGGCAGGTTTGTGAAAACCAGCCGTCAGAAAGTCTGATGGTCTGTCTCCAAGAGAGAGAAGCAACTTCAGCTCCTGCTCAGTATGTTAATTTCCAGGAAAGAGGTGAGATATGAGGAAAGGTAATTAATATGAAACTTTCTACTGTACAGGCTGTACACAGGTCTAGTTTGAAAAGAGTACAGTGAGAATGAGCTTCTCCTCTCTCAAGTGGTGGAGAAGTTTGTTTTTCCTTAGCAAGGATAACAGTGGCAGAATGTGTTAATATAGTGGTCCAAGTTTGTATTCTCCTTTCAAAATATATTAATTTTTTCAGGAAAAATGTTCTAATATCCAAATCTTGCTTGAAACTTTCATTTTTCCAATCTTTCTTAAGCTGTTCCTTTCCCTAAAGAAATTATCACACTTTTCCCTGCATGATGCTGTGCTGAAAGCTCTTCATCATTCTGCTTTGTGCTTTGGTTGACTGTCTGCTTGGCATCAGAAGAAGATAAAAATTAAAAAAAAAAAAAATAAATTTAAAATGTGCTCTTTAAGTAAGAATGCTCATTTTACACATAGCCTTTTGGCACTCACAACCATTATTTGCACAGAACATGAATATTTTGAAGGTAGATACAGAGAAGAAAGACATATTCTTGATTCCTTTTCCAGTATGTGTCTGCTGAAGATGCTTTTTGTGATACAACTAGGGGCAGTCGCTTTCAAGAAAATTTATTCCCTGGAGGCTCATTTATGCTGGATAATTATGTTTGCAGTTATTTTAAGATAAAGTTCATCATGGAATGCTATCTTCTTGTAAATCTACAGTGACACCTTCATTATCTCAAACCTTACAGAGACATTTGGAAGAAGATCTTCACAGTCCCCAGTGGGGACTTAGTGATAGACTCTCAATAAAAATGCCTAATTTCCATCTATGCTTTCTGGAATTTTTGTCCACATGGCTTACATATTTGTTAAAAAAAAAAGAAAAAGAAATTTAAAAAAAGTTTGTAGAGATATGAAGGAGAAAATAATGGTGATGAGGTCTTTCCTCCCAAATAGACACAGATTGTCCTTTCTATTGCTTTTAGTTAGAGATGTAACATTGTGAGCTGTTACGTTTATAATTAAGTAATCAGGAAATGTGTAACTCATTTATAATATCCCAGTTGTGCTGTACTTGTTAATTGTTAAACACGAGAACAGGAACAGCAACTTTAAGGTTTTGTGTTTAATGTACAGTTTGGAGATTTAGAGCATAGTATTTTTTTTTTTTTTTTGGTATGAGTTCTGCCAGATCTTCTAAATGACCTTGAACAAGTCACTTTATTCTTTGTGCCTCCATTTCCATCATGCTAAATGAAGGGGATAACTACAAAAGGAAGGAATTATGAGGATAAAGTTTTGCAGATATGTAAACTCTGTACAGACTGAGGCACTGAGGACTCTGGAGTGACTGCATAGAGAGAAATAAAAAGCATCTAATGTCGATGTCATAATTAACTGATGTTTCTACAGTGCAGAAAGAAGAATCTGATGACTGACACATCTTTTAGAGCATGTATAGACTTTTTATTCAGTAGCAAAACATTTGTTTTCTTTTGTCTAGAGAGAGTACACACACATTTCTGAGGAGGAGTCTACTTTTTTTTGGATAAAGTTGAGTCTCTTTGTCACTACACAGCTAAGGTCATGTAAATCATGCCATCATGAAAAGATTTTCTACTGCGTAACATTTCCTTGTTCTGATCCATGACAGGAAAAACAATAGGAGGAAAATCTAACTTGAAATAATGAATTTGTCCTAATTCCTCAGATTAAAAAAACCCACATATATGAATTCAGCAGGACCAGAGTTTGCCCACACTGGGACATATTTGGCTTAATTACTGGTTCAGACAGTGCTGAGGGATAAAGGGATGGGAGGATGGTTGGTGGTATGCATGAGATAGGATGAAATTATGAATAGAGTTAAAATGCTTCAGGTAGCATTTTAACTTGAAGGTAGACTAATTTTAGTAACCCAGTTCACCTCACTTCACTTCACCTTACAAGTTTGAGTCCTCCCCATGATCATCCTCACTTCTCAACAGTGTGGTGCATGATCCACAGCTTGGGTGCTTATCAGGAACAATCTGATATAGACTCCACATGGAGTCTATATTTTTAGTCACATTTATGAAGAAAATCTTTACTGTGAGGGTGGTGAGACCCTGGCACAGGTTGCCCAGAGGAGCTGTGGTTGCCCCATACCTGGAAGTGCCCAGGTTGCATGGGGCCCTGAGCAGCCTGGTCTAGGGAAAGGTGTCTTTATCCATGGCAGGAGTGTTTGCAGTAGATGATCTTTAAGGTCCCTTCCAATCCAACACACTCTATGATTGTGTGATCTATAAAATATGGCATTGTTATTCGTGAGTACTGCTGTTTCTTGTTGCAATTGTTATTTTTTAGCACCCAAGGTCACTCATGTGTCTGAGGTCTGAATGTGTTGTATGAACACTTAAGAACATAAACCCTCCACCCCTTGCTGAAAATAGTGGTAAGATCTACTTTTTTAATATTTTTCTGATCCTTCTGGTTGACATAAAAATACCACAATAAGAAGCTTTCTCAGGATATCTCAGCAATTTCTTTTCTATCCTGACTAGGACCAAGGGATGCAATAAAATAGAAAACTACTGAGAAAAATACAAGGTACTTGAATATTTCACAACCCTTAAAGGTGTTCATTCAGAATTAGATACTTTAGAACACAAAGAAGGTCTAGGGAAAAGCAATACTGTTTGCATACTTCCTCCCTATATATTAGTAAAAATTACCTTGGAAATGGCTGACTTTACTAAGGCTTCTATTGCTTGTTTTACATGACTGTCACTCGCATTGCGAGGTCACTAGTGCAGCTAACAGATGGTGTGGCAGGACTAGCAGCCATGAGGGATAGTTTACTAACAAAGGAGGAAATAATTTTCAAGATTTCCCCTGAATTTTGCAAGATTTTTCTTTTTTTCTTCCCCCCCTCTCCCCCCTCTTTCCTTTTGGACAGACCTCATCTCCCTGGCTTCAGCCTCATGGCATTTTTTTTGTAGATGAGAAAGTCCAACAGTAGTAACAAATCTATTTTACCTTCTCCCTCTGGACTGTATTAGTGTTATAGCCTTGGACAGCAAGTAACACCAGCTGGGTTATCTCTGCTGCCTGAACCTCACGTGGTTCAGGATGTTGTTATGGGAAGACATTTACGGATCTCTGGATTGTTGTCAGCCTTAGTTCCTGACCGAACACCACCTTACTGTGTTATTTAGCAGGCCTGGCACTGAAACAAACACAAAAGCTCTCCAAAGGAGATATTGCCAACGGCCTTAAGACTGAATGTGCTAAATGGGATACTGGGTCTTATGGCAAAGTATCACAGTGAGCTTCCAAAAGCCCTGGTACTGGCAGCGCGAGGACACGGTGGAGTAGGTTGTGGAACAACCATTTTGTGTTTGCCTGCTTTGACTGCAAGGAGCTGTTTGCAAGGAGCTGTGTGCCACAGGATGAGGGGTCTATTCTTTAACAGAACTGAGATACTATGACTTCCTCTTGTAACATCCTCTTGTAACTGTAGAAACTCATCAAGGTCCAAAACTGTAGCCCATATCAAACAGGCAAGAGCATATGCATATGCCTGACTTTTGATTTTACATAGTCAACAAAGGCCTGAGCAACACACTGCAAAACAGTGAAGATCAGTTAAATGAGAGGGGATTTTCACAGATAGAGACATTCATTACTGAAGCAAGGTGTCAAAGTCATTAGCTCTGCCCTTTCCTAAGTTTTTTAAAAGGAGTTCCACTCTTGGTTTCTTAGAAACCTTTCCTGGAAGTGAAACCGAGGCTTTCTAGAGTATACTGATGTCAAGTATGAGATCTACTCCTCATCACTGAACATTCCACACAGCTCTATATTACATCTGCATTAGCATAGAAATAACTGCATGACTTCATTAGTTATGCAGATTAATCACTAACTCACCCTAGTAGGCTTCTGTAGCGGACTTCATAACTCACCTGTTCATAAAGCAGCAAAAAAAATTTCAATGGACACTTCTAGATGTCCTTTGTCAGAAGGAATCCACTTTTTATGGGATACTCCCTCTGAATATCATTTGATACATTCAATGTCAATTCTCATTGTCAGGTTATTTACTATACCAGGTTCAGATATTATTGTAGGTGCTGTCTGAACGCATCACAGGTCCTCAGATATGACAACATATTTTTCATATAGCTATAAATATATTTATAAAATATATATTTAATTTGTATATAAAAGGAGTTAATAAAAATGCTTTCTTGGAAGGAAGTGACTGTTTTGCACTGTCAAAGTAGCTAAGGCAATATTAACTGACCAGCAAAGCAGAAGCAGATTTTCAGGATTTAGAATACTGGATTTTAACCATATATTTCTGTGGGACCTTAGGTAAGTCAGTAGATTTGGCTGCGTCTCTGTCTACTAGAGAAGAATTAAATACTGTTTTTCATGAATACTGGGAGACCCAGCTTGGGAACTTCTCTCTCAGCCTTTACGCAAACAAGATGATGACAGGAAAATAATATTAAAAATAAAAAAAAAATAAAAATAGAAGACACACACCTTTTTTCTCCAGATAAAAGGGTTTACTTTTTAGTTCAAAGTATCATTATGCTGAATACCCCCAGGCAAGGCTTTCATAAAATATGTGCATGTGTAGAGCTTGCAGTGATAGAAGCAGTGTCTGAACATGTTCCAAATTGCATTGTAATTAAATTTGGTTCCAAGAGCCTGGTGCTTCAGAGCACCAGTACTCTCAGCGTCACCCACCAAAGCCAGCAAACATACACTCTTTTTGACTTACCTAGCTGCCATTTCACTCTCAGGTGTATTTTACCTAGGAAACAATCTGCCAGCAACTCAGCAGTTTCAGTGCAGAAAGTGTCATAAGTTGCCACTTACAATGGAGACAAAGAATCCTCAGATCGTTACAAGTACAATAAGAGCACTACTACACCATGGAGCCAGGATCATTCTGAAGGGGAGAAAAATAAATACTTAAAAGAAGAAAGTGCTTTGTCGTTTTTATCTTTTCTTATGCCCTAGCCAGCAGTAACACTCAGGAATGTCACAAATATCCAAAAGTCTGGACACCCCAAACACCCTGATTGATGAGCACACACGCAGAGGGAATGGCTATGGTTTTAGGAAATGCTCACAATATTTGTTTATTTTTAAATTGTCGTGATATTGTTACTATTGTTTCTGCTTTTCTAGAAAGCAAAAACAGAAAATTTAAAAAAAAAAACAACAAAAACTGGTTCTCTAAGAAGCAGGTATGATAACCACATATCTTTGTTTTGTTTTGTTTGTATTCACTGACACATGAAAAAAATACAGACAAGTGTTTCCTCCAGAAAAAATCTGTGAACTCGGAGGTTTAAGAAATTTTTTGATGAAAAATCTCTAAGCAGATGAAGAGGCTGCATTTTTAGTAATATATTTAATACTTTCACATCTCCTTCCTAAAAAGATATTTTCCATTCCAATCTGTATGCAGAGGTATGCATTGGAGAATGAAACATTACTACATGGTGTATATAAAATAAATTAAATTGCATGTTCATATTTAATACATATTTGAAGGAGGTAAAATTCAGGCACTGAAGAGTACACCTATTCTGATACAGTACAAAGAGACAAAAGATATATTTAAGCACTGGCATATAATCATCTATACTATTTAATTATTATCATGTTTGTGGCACAGGTTTGGGTTATGCTGAGTAGCATCTCTCCCAGGCAAGGAGAGTGTTCCCAGGTTGCATGAGCATGAGCCATGGAACCCTGTTTTAGGATGGATACAGAGGAGGAACAATGTTTAGTGGTGAGGACTCAAAATGGAACCACTGGTCGTGATCCTGATCCTTTCTATTTTATAATTGCCATAGGAAGAAAAATTTCAAGTTCAGCCATGCCATGAACAGCCAAGAATTTTGCCACTTCTTACAGGGATGAGACAACAGCTGTCAGGAGGCAATATATCAATCCTGGTGTGAGGCTGAGATCCTACACATGTACAGTGCCAGATGACAGTAAGGCAGCCAGACCCCAGACTGTCATAGCTGGGATGTCACTATGAGTCCCCTTCACTCCACCCCTACGTGTGACCTGACTGACCTCACACAGCCCTTCACTTACCATGCTTCTTCTTTCCTGTGCAATGCTGGCATCCACCCCAGGATTCCACCAGCAACTGCACTTCTGCTTGCAGTCACTTAGTTGAACAAGTGCACATCATCTTGTAGATAGTCCTCCCTGTTGCTGAAGATTGCAAATTTGTTCAATGAGTGTAAACCCAGATCTTTAGTGAAGTTTAACACTGGCTTATTTCAGAAGGAAATGCTGACTGATTTCAGGAGAAAGTTTCATTAAAATGAATATATTTGACTTTGCAGCTTTTTGCATTAGTTCAACCAATTTGTGTTCAAATGACACTTGAAATTTAACCATAATATTTTTTAAAGAGCTTATGAACAGGAGTACAAATACCAGCATTTGATCCTGCATAGGACTCTGAACAGACCTCTGAGCTGGGATAGGTCTTCAGGACAGGACTGAGCTGTAGAATGTGCAATTATAGAAAATTTTTCAAACTTAGTCATAGATGAACTTGAGAAAATTCGTAAAGGTAGATGATATTTCTACACCAGTAAACTGGCAAAGTTCAGTCTCTGTAGGGTGTTCTCTATTTAAGACAAAACTCTCCAAGGTCTCTGAAGGAGAACCATTACTAGGCAAGAGTTGAGTTTAAAATTAAGGTTTATATCCTAACTGCCTACTTTTCCATGGACTTTTGGTCTCTGATCCTCAGAATAATGTTGGTAATCAAACTCTGGAACAGACCTCCTGGAGGGATGGTCGATGCCCCATGTCTGTCAGTGTGGACAATGCCCTTTAAGAACATGTTTTGACTTTTGGTTAGCCCTTAGGTGGTCAGATAGCTGGATCAGTAATTCATTGTACGTCCCTTCCACTGAAATATTCTATTTATTCTATTCTATTCTATTCTATTCTATTCTATTCTATTCTATTCTATTCTATTCTATTCTATTCTATGCTATAGTAGCATAATAAAATTTTTGTACTTTCTAGCTGGGTACTAAACACCTGTACTAGCAGTTTGCATGAGTTGTTCTCTTATCCTCTCTGATCTCGTTTCTCACTGCCAGCTCCAAAATGAGACCACAATTCCTTTCCGATTGTTTCTGCTGTTGTTACTGTTAACATTTGTTTTCGTCAAACAATATCAAGGAATGTCTGGAAAATCAATGTTTAATAAGTTACAGTAATGTTTTCAATTTCCTGTCATCTGCTTTAATGTACATGTGTACCCTGTCATTTCTCATCACTTTCTAAATCCATCTTGTTATCAGCAAGGTATAACTTAATGTACAGCTAACTCCTTCCTAGGTGACCTTAAAGCATACACTACTGGGGATGCTTCACAGAAGAGTCATTCTTTCTTTGCAGTGAAGGTGACAGAGGGAACAGCTCTAAAGCTGCAGCACAAAACTTCGGCAAAGACTTTTACACTTGGGTACGTGTACTAAAAAAAAAAAAAAAAAAAAAAAAAAAAAACTGTTTAGGCAGAAGAAATTCATTATGTCTGCAATGGTGTGATCACCGTGTACTAAAAGAGTCTTTTGCCTTGCAAAAGCAGAGTCCTAAGGCTGAATCAGGCTAGGTCTCATAGTTCTGTCTAAGGATCTGACCTTTAATATTTATTATGAGAATCTGACCTGTAGCATTCATTACTATTAATTTGTTATACCTTTTTATCTGCAGTGACTTAACTGATGGCCAGAAAAACATGAAGAAATGAGACTTTGATGATTTACTTCAATGCTTCCTCTCCACAAGCATTGATTTGAGAAGTAGCTCAGTGTAACAAAAGCTAGAGGTGGGAAACAAAAGTAGGGGGTGTAAGACTGCACTGCTATGATGCAAAGAGAAAGAAGTAGGGAGAGTAGCAGGAGGGAAAACAAATTAAGAGGGATTTCACTGTTTTAAGGAGATTAATCCAGTCACCTGTACATATCCAAACAGTTCAGTTAGCCCTGTTTGGACATTGCTATGCTGTGAATTCCCTTAGATCAGAGGGAGTTTGTTGTGGAGAGTAACTCTAAAAATGGAACAAGTGATGTGGGGCTGTAGATGTCTTGAACAAGGGTCCTTGGCTCAAGTCTCTGCTGTTTGGATGTTTCATTGGCCAGTCACTGCAAGTCATTAAATCTCACCAGCCCCAACAGAATGGCCTATAAAAAAGGATGGGGACACCTAAATGGTGGTGCTGGCACTCAGCCCATAGTTTTATTTTTCAAGTGATTCTACTAGACACTTGTTACTCCTGGTTGTGCTTCTCTCCCATTCTTGTTCTTTTTAATAGCTTTAAATATAATTGCTGGAGCATGTAAATGTCTCCTTACCCGGATGTGTTAAAGACTTAGGTCAGCCTTTTTGCATGCATAAAACCCTTCAGATCCAGATTTAATGAAGACTTGGGAAATGGAAAAGGCAGAAAAGTAGTGAATCTGGGAACAAGGGCCAACCCACTCATCCTGATCCCGAAGACACCGAAAAGACTGTGAACTCCCACATAGATTTCTGCATTCAATTCATTACCAGTTGGTACTCAGAGATAACATTATGGAAGTTTTTGTTTCTCCACTTGGCTTTAATTGCCTTCCTTATTAGGATTTATCTTTCTGATATGGCAAAATATTATTTCAATAGATGCTGCAACGTTATGCAAAAGAAGTCAAAAATTATTTCCCATAGAACATTATTAATGAATGTTTATGAGTTTCAATGCAAGCAATTTAAAGGGCTGGGAAGATACCTTTCTTGAGAGCTCAATTCAACACGATACACGTTTGGTTTAAAATAAACTAAGCTTCTTGTTTGTTTGGTTTTTTTTTCTTTCTTTTTTCCCCCCCTTCCCTTTGAAATATATGAAACTGTTCTTCAAATGCTAACTAATCTAGCCAATTTTGTATTGAAGCATGAATGCATTTTAATTCACTATTCAGACTGTTGTAGCAATGAATATTTCTGCATCCCTAGCAATATGTTAAAAGTGGGCTATTCGTTGCTTTTTTATAAAAGAAAAAAAACTTCTGCAATTTTTTATGCAGTCTGATTAAAATCCAATTAATTACAAACACAATTAAACCTTTCTACCACAGTTTGCAGAAGAGGGTTGATGGAAGTAAAGTTGTCAGTCAAAAATCCGATAGGGAGTAGTAACTTGTCATCTACATAACTTTTCACCAGTAAAAATGTTAAGCTAAAATACTACATTAACAGTGTATTGCCGCATGCAAGTTTATTAGGAAATATCTCACTCCTTTGATTGTTGTTCTGCTTATCATCAGATCAATACAATTTTGTTTATATGGCACCTTTCTTGACAAAGTCATCCCAAGGCATTTCACAATAATAAATATACATATAATGAAAAAGCAGTTAAAAATACAATAAAAGGAAATTAAACATTAATATACAATCCAATCCTATTGCAAAGTCAGTGCTGCCAAACAATTTGATGGCACACAAACTTTTTTTAAAATTCTTGTTTTATTGGCATTTTGAAATTTTATAAAACTAATAAAATGCATACCCAGAACAAATAGGGAATATGCACAATATATATCAGAATTTCTCCTACTCCAGACTGTCAATGGGCATAAATCAGCATTTCCTTGCCGACTTCCATGAAAATGTAACAAATAATGATTACTGGAGATTAGGTCCACTGCATGTTGATTTAAATTTAAATACCATGTTACATTTCCTATCATAGGGGGGTTTGGCATTGATACTATTTGCAGAGAGGTTATGTCTTTGTTTCTTTACTAACATAATTGAAAATTCCCTCGAGGGTGAATATGAAACTTCATCTCCAAAGGGCAAAAAGCATGAGTAAAGTTCTCTTCTTATCCAGGTGTTGAAGAGATGTTGTGGCAGGCAACTAAGCAGCATGCAGCCACTCACTCATTCCGTGGCACAGGATGAGGAAGAGAAATGAAAGTATGAAAACTTATTGGTTATGATAAAGGCAGTCTAAAAGCAAAACACACATGTGCAAAAAAACAAAGTAAGGAATTAATTCATCACTTGCCATCAGCAGGCAGGCGTTCAGCCACCCCCAGGAAAGCAGGTTTTCATCACATGCAATGGTCAATTGGGGAAACAAATGTCAAACCCCCGAAAATCCCCTCTTCCCTTTCTTTCAGCTTTTATTGTTGAGCGTGATGTCATATGATCTCAGATGTCTCTTCAGTCAGTTGGGATCAGCTATCCCAGGTGTGTCCCCTCCTTGTGCACCTCCAGCCTACTCACTGACAGAGTAGGGTAAGAAACAGAAGCCCTTGATTCTGTGTAAGTACTGCTCAGCAACAGCTGAAACATGACTGTTATAATCCAGGTTATTTTTTGATGTCTCAGGCTGAAATTTTGTCCACAGGCTTTTCCTCTAACTTGCTTTTACCCAAAAATTTAGCAGAAACAAATTCACCAACCCACTTCACCCTGTACACACTGTTCTTGTATTTTATGTTGCCCTCAAACTCACCACTGCAAACTGTTCTCTGCCATCTCTGAATTTTGTTACTCCCCTGTATGTTTCATTTTGTCTCCACTTCATCTGTCTGTCCCTTCGGAGGACAGAACTATGGGAAAAGTAACATGACTGAATCCAGTTCATCCCACAGAAGACTATAACTTAAATCATCTGCTCCGAGGCCATCAGGAATTACAGTTCAATGTAGAGAAAATACTCACCAGAACAGGTAAGGCAATGATAATCCTGGACAATCTCTACTGCATGAAAACTCTGTAGGCTGCCAGCACTTACAGATGATTTGATCATCTCAATGCATGCTGAACACTATACTAGTTACTGACAAGAGACTAGGGCATAGTTATGCAAGTGCATCGAGGCAGATATTCTATGGTTGAGAATATCTGAAAATCATAGACTAAAAACTGTTAAAAAAGCAAATTAAAAAAAAAACCTCAAACTCTAACCAAATCCACTTTTTAATGTCTTTTCAGCACATTCATGTGCTTATCCCTGATTGAATTCAAGTTGTACCTTAGTGGTATGTATACCTCTGAATAGTTTACTTAATACTAGCAATATTAAGCATTTATTTACTTTTTTTCCTAAGTGGTTGGCCCTAGCTGTTTGTGTTCCTACCTGAAACCAACAGAATTCAACAGTGAGATTCACTTTATCAGATTTTTAGTCTCTATTATCTGATTTAGTCCTTGAGACACTCTATGTAGGCAATGGAAAAGAAACAGGGCATGATTTCTTTGTCTCAGAGAGCTGGTTTAGGGTGAGGTGAAGCTTATCTTTATGAGTTCCTGTATTTTTTTTCCCAACTATAAAGGGAACCTATAAGGACTATAAAGGGAATCTGATGCAACTGACTTATATTTAGATGTTTACCTTAGTCAGTATCTTCAGCTTGTACTGTGTAAAGGTGGGAAGGAGTCACTATTCTGGCCAGAGCACAGTGTTTTTTATCCATACATTCCTCTGCTCCAACCCTTAGGCTGTCCCCCTTCCTCATGTTTTTTAAACAAAAGGATGTCACTTTTCAGTAGTGGCTAATTCAGTTGTGAGGCAGAGCAAATGACTGGGAAGGGTGCAATAATTACAGCACAACGTGATGATCCTCTAGTGTATTCCCTGAAGAAGTATGATCTCAGAGAAATTCTGCTAGGTCCTCTTCAAGTAATTACTGTCAATTCATGCTTATCTGCCAGCTCTCTCCCCAGGTTTTCTTTTCCTTGCCTTTCTTAGTGAAGATACTGGTTCTGACAAAAGGAGCCATTTGTCAAAGGAGCCAGCATGACAACTTTTCCTTCCCTTTCTTTGCTGAATTTATGCAAGAGATTGTAGTCCAGCCTGAACCAATATGTACCTTATCAAATAAATAATAGAGCACATAATAATCAATGTCAAATGGACATTGGTGGTAGTAGATACAGCTATGTCATTCACAACCACTTCTGGACATCTCCATTTTCAGCACGGGAAATCACAGAGGGCTTTTTAACAGATCACCAGGGCTCATCAGGTAATTGCAAAGTCTGTAGTTGGAACAATTCTAGAAGAGGATTTTGAACTTAGACTCTTTTCCTCAGGGACCAAACTGGAAGTGGGGAGTCCCTTCAAGGTATATCTCAAAAGATGAATACTGGTTACTCACAAGAGTTGAGTTAGGTTTTCTTGAGCTTCCACAGTGGAAGCTTCCAGACTTGGCCTGGGAAGGAGTGATAATTGCAGCCTAAGCCTTGTTTAGTCTTCTAGGTTTTGGATGGGAGACCTTGGGCTTAAAATTTGTGTGTTATAGAAGCCTGGTTTTGACAATAAAAAATTAAAATTCTCTGATGACTGGATGTAGAAGGATTCCTAATCTAATCACTACGTTATTTCATTTTAAGTTCTTGAATGGAATATGGAATTGGCTCAGACCTCCTGTGAGGGCAGCAAAATGGACAGTTATTTAGAAGGTTTTTTTGTCTGTTGTTGGAAAGAATAAATCTACAGGAGTAAGGAAAAATCATCTTGTGTATTCATATACTTTTGATAAAATCACAAGGGCTGTGTAACAACAATTTATTTGAACCAAAATTCCCACCTTCATTTCTTAGACTAAAGGGTAAATATGAAACCCTTCAGTTCTCTGATAGTCTGCGTGATCTGAGACGCTAAACGTGAATCCTGTTCCTCTGTAATTTCTGATTTCAGTGTGAAGACACCCTAAGACTTAAGTGAACTTAAGAGTCTGTATCAATTTGGTAATCCTGCAGCTGTGGTGATGCAGAGCACAGGACCAGATGCAGAGCTCACATGTCCTCTGCTGAGCCATCTTCTCTCACACGTCTGTGCCACTAGACAGGGTTGCATTTTGGCAATTGCACGTCAGCGTTCACTAGATTGCTTCCCTTTCCAAAAGCGCAATGTTCACCTTCTGTTGTCTGGTCACTCTTCACTACAGAGGAGAAACAAAGTCAATCCCCTGAAGAAATACGTAGGAACTTTTGCCATTTTTATGTTTCAAGCATAACTCTTAGTTTCAAGGCTATCCATACAACATGTAAATGGTAAACTAAGAAAGAAATGGGAGAAAGGAAGAACTCTTTATCCTGACAGTTTGAACAGGGTGTTTTAGCTTTATCAGATGCTAGCATTTGCCTCAGGATTTGGGCTTATTATGAGCTTGATTTAGCTGTCAACGAACTGATCCAAAACAACTGTCTTCCCCATAGTAGTTCCTCCAAGCCATATAGTCTCCCTGGAGGACAGGTCCTTTCTCATTCGTTTGCTGTGGTTTGTTTTCTTCCCCTCCTCTTTTTTACCCCCGGCACTGTCAGTAGTTCACCCAATAACTTACTTGCTACAACATTTTTTAATTTCCTAGTATTTTGGTGGCTGAAGAAATTCAGCAATGCCCTCTGAGGACTTGCACAAACATGTCACTTCTTTGCAAAACATCCCCTGATTTTGTCAGTTGCATGAGCTAATGCCAGTGAAACTCCAATGCTTTGGAAGAAAATCCAGGGGCACCTTGAGGGGTTTATTTTTTATTTTTTTTGTAAATTTCAAGATGATTAATTATATGGGACTCAAGATATGTAAAAGTTATCCAAGTTTTCACCATTAATCACATAAATGAACAGAAAATAATTAGTTCGTAGTGACTTTCTGGCTTATTATAATCAGCCCAACTCAAATCGACTTAGCCCAGAGAGCCAAATATAGCAAGGAAAAAACCTCGAGGCATTTTTTCGCTATGTGTTGCCTGTTATCACACAGTGAGGTTTCTGTTCAAATGATGTGCCTTATTAAGGCAGGCGAAACCCATTTAAACAATGTATCAGAAATGCAGACAAGCTGCAGAAAAATACATGTATAAAGAGTATATTTTTCTTGAAATTTATTGATGGCTAAGCCTGCTAAAACTTTAGAAAATGTGTTTTCTAAACCACTGGCATTATGTTTTTCTAGTAATACAATTGGGTTTTTTTATTTTTAATTTTGCAGTCACTCCTTTCTCCCCTCTTACTTCTCCTTATAATAGACTTGAAGAATGGCAATTATTCCCTTTTATTTTACTGGCTTAAACCATGTGCTTATTAGAATAAATGTTATCATTATCCTTTTTATTTTATGATTAGTAATTTTTTATTTGATTGCCAATGCTTTTACTGTAGGCTTAAAGTCTTGAATATTACATGTGATTGAACAATAATAAAATGGAAAGGCTTGGATATTATTTCTTCTTTCTTTTTCCTAATAAATACAACTTTAATTCTTAGAAATCTATTCTAAAGGTAGGTATTTCAAGTTATGTTTAAATTGATATTTTTTTCTGTCATCTATGTGAATTTGAGACCTCACAATTTTTGGCATTTTCACTGTTTGCATGATATCAGAGAATTATAGAAACATTGAATTGTTAAGACTGGAAAATACCTCTAAGATCATGGAGTCCAACCCTTAACCCAGCATGCTCACCACTAATACATGTCCTCAAGTGCCACATCTACATGTATTTTAAATAACTTCAGGGATGATGACTCTGCCACTTCTCTGGGCAGCCTGTGCCAGGGCTTGACAATCCTTTCAGCGAAGAAATTTCCCCTGATATCTAATCTAAACCTCCCTTGGCACAACTTGAGGCTTTTTCCTCTTGTCCTGTCATTTGACATCCTGTTATTTACCTGGGAGAAGAGACTGCCCCCCATCTGGTTCCATGCTCCTGTCAAGGACTTGCAGAGAGTGAGAAGATCACCACTGAGCCTCCTTTTCTCCAGGTTGAGCCCACTCAGCTCCTTCAGCTGCTCCTCATCAGACTTGTGTTCTAGACCCTTCCCCAGCTCCGTTCCCTTCTCTGGATATGTTCCAGCACCTCAATGTATTTCCTATAGTGAGGGTCCCAAAACTGAACACAGGATTGGAGGTGGCCAGGATTGTTGGTAAACAGTGGAAAATGGCTTAGTGAGGACTCCTACCCTCTCCCTCAGTCCCCTTGAGTGGATCCCATCTGTGGATGCCCATAGACATACACACGTCTAAGTATTGTGGGTTGAAGAATAGCAAAACTCTGGAGACACTCAGTGCCATTCTAGCAATCATGAGATTTAGGAATCTCTGGAGATGGGAGTTGCATCTAGATTTTAATAGACTCTCATTAATGAAAAAGTCATGACTGAATGTAGAGCTTTCACTGACTTTGTATTCCCATGAGGAAACATGTCTAAGAGATCATCAAGACCCACTTGTTTTCCGTTTGTTTGTTTGTTTGTTTTTTATATTCTTTCTTAATTCTCTGATAAACCAGGTTCCAATAATTACATAACCACATCAAAACAAGAATGATTTCTTAAAACAGGGAAGTGTAAACGTTTCTGAGAGACACATTCCAATCTGAAATCTATAATTTAGTTCATGATCACTCAGTTCATGTCATAACCCCTCAGAAAGCTTTTTAACATCCTGGGTATGGGATCAGACCAAAAATTATAGGATTCATGTGAAAATTCTCTGCTCTGATACCAACTTGTGCAACTTTGACTTTGTCATTTTGCCTTTCTGCCTTTTTCCCCATATTTTTGTGTGTTCAGGCTAAACTCCTCTGGTCAATGCTGTCCTGTTATTATACTTGCACAGTCCCTAGTACAAAAGCAACCAGAAAACAGTTGGAGCCTCTAGCTACCAATAATGTAAATAATAATAGATTTCTTTTCTCTAAACAGCAATGCACATACATCAAACAGGATCATAACATAAAGATTTGCAATAAAATAATAATAAAAAATTGAAATACTGTTCCTAATAAAAGATCTCTTCAAATAATCTCTTTCATAGTCCATGTGTATGTGAATTGGTGAATGTGTGCATGTGTGTCTTCAACATAATAGAGCCAAATCAGACTTTGTATATTGTATCAAAACAAGTGCAATCACAGTTACCATTTACTTCTAGGCATTTTGTTTTCTTTTTTTTTTAATAAATAACTTTCCTTAAGGAGACTCTTAAAATTGAGTATGGTAGAAATTTGGGGCCTCAAATAACAGAAGCTTGGGAATGTTTGACCTTATTTCCCCATTTCTCTACAAGAATTTATTTTCTTCCATCTTAGGCAAGAAAATTCTTACTAACATGAAATCTCAGCCTACCAGGTTTGAAAGATTGAAAATACTGAAAATATAGGAATATAATTTGCATTAGAAAAGGGGTTTTTTTTTCTTTCATATTTATACATGTGATGGGAAGTAAAGGAGCAGTGTCATACAACAGCATCACAAAGGGACAGTCTACATTAACTATAAGATTATCCATTTTTTTCTGGATGAGGACACACAGGCTAGTTGCCTTGGAGGAAAAAGTTCTTATGCATCAGTTTAACAGTAACTATTTTATTTATGTTTTCACCTCATTGTGACTTCAAGGTACCTCTTTAGCCTGTGATAGAAAAAGATAAACTATTTCACATATAGAAGTGAGATAAGAATAAAGTATTGTGGCACACTGTGCTTTGAAGCAGCGCTATGTCTGCAATCACAGAATATATTGGGTTGCAAGGGACCCACAAAGATCATCAAGTCCAACTCCTGGTCCTGCACAGAACCATCCCCAGGTAACACACCAGTCTGTTAACTCTTTGATTGTGCATTACACCATTGCAAAAAAGTTGTTTTCCTTAGAATAGACAAACATAATTACAGTTTACAAAACACTTTTTTTTTTAATTGTGATTGTTCTGTATATGAGGATTCATGCCTTAAGATTTCATAGAACATTAGTAGTTAACACTTTATCTCTGTTAAATGTCTCTTCAACTGTTTTTTATTCTCCTTTCCAAGAATCACAGATTTAATTTCTTTTCCTCATGGAAGTCAAATAATATGAAATAGAAGACAGCAGTGGAAAACTTATTATTCATTTCAACATGGCAAGACCTAAAAGTTCTCATGAGAAATGATGCAAATTTCTCCCTGCCTTGAATATCCACTCTGGGTCACAGTAGTGCAACTATTACTTTTCTAATGTTAAATTTGATGTTTGGGTACAAAGATTTTGGGGTTTCTGTTTATGTTTGGTTGGTTCTTTGGTTGGTTTTGTGGTTATGTTTTTATGGTTTGTTTTTTTATTTCTTAAAAAAATCTGCCAGCTTTAAGCTGAAAATCTCTTCGGTTAATAGAAGTCAAAATAATTGAGCCCCCTTTGCACACACTGAGGAAATCCCTGTGTATCAGTATCAAATTTGCCAGAACATTGCAGCAGCCTCAGGAGCATCACTGGAGAAGGATGTTTCAGGCACTGATTGGGAGATATTTCCCCTCCCTCAGCAAAGCAAAAGGGAAAGCAAAAAAAGTACTTTTGGGAAGAAGACCTAGATGCGATAACACTGGTATTTCCAGCAAGTAGAATGCAGGTAATATAACAGCTCCATCAGCAAAATGGAGGAGGTGGCAGGAGTCCTCCTTGTCTGAGGCAAGGAGTTTGTGTTCAAGATGACAACAGTGCTAGTAAAGCTTATCTGCAGTACTTTGTTGTGCAGGGAGCAGCAGCAGTCAACGTGAAATTATATGAAAATGTATGTGAGAATTTTTAGCAAATTCTTTGGGGCATTTGCCCAAATTTAGTCACAGCTCAAAATCTTTACTCCCGCCTTATTAGTTTAGAGCTGTGATGGAAACTCAAAGTGACAGTGCTGTCAACACACTGGGACATAATGCTACAGAGCACTGTGCTTCCGGGCCAGCAAACAAAACATCAGCTTCCAAGTGAAAAGACATCAAAATAGGGGAAAAAAGCAACTGTATGCTGTGTATTATCACCATATAATGCTATAAAGTAGAACAGCACATTTACTAAGGAGTGCAGGGGCAAGAGTGTGCATGTAGAGAGATTCTGTTCATAGTAGTGCCATAATCAGGAGCCTAATTTATTTATCTCTAAATTTGCATGATGATGGGATTGACTCTTGGTAGTAGCCTGCTATTAGTCTGAATGATTAAAAAGAAGAAAGAACTTCCCTCTTTCATACACAGACACATAGAACAAAGTGAGAAAACCATGAAGGAAAGACCTAGTTCTTACACACAAAAGTAAGTAAGGCAAGATGAAAAGGCTTTGAAATTATATTTAATGCCTTAGCATCTCTGTAACTGAAACAACTGAATGGATACAAAGAAGCTTGGTCTCTTTTTTTTTCAGCTCAAATTCAGACCTCTCACGCTTTCCAGGGCTGCTCTCAGGATTAGTGTGTAGATTTATTGCAGAGGAGGCAGCACCTTCAGCTGTACTTCTTTGTGTGAAAGGTCAGGAGAAAACTGCAAAATTAATGAATAGGGCCACGAAAAACATCACATTTCCTCCTTCTACCTACTCCAGTCAAATCTCCATAGCACCTTCCGTCTCTAGGGTTGGAAGTGTTGATGGGAAGGAGGGTGGGAACCAGCAAAGCAAGAACACAGCATAAGCACAGCTCATCTGATTTCATGCCAGTGGTCCAATGCTGTGTGCTTCAGACCATACACTGAGGCACTTCCCATGGACAAAGCTACAAGAGCAAAGTCAGAGCAGACTGAGGCCTTTATATACGGAACACACAATTTCATAAAATAATGACAGTGAGTCAAAATATTCTTAGTGACAAAAATATATAAAGAGATAAGAGTATTTCTTCAGGATATACATGGGTTCTACAAAATCTCACCAGCGTCTCTTGTCATAGGAGGGTTTATTATCTTGTGATGCAAGACATTAGGTCTAGGATTCAATCCTCTGGAAATAGAAACAAACACTTGGAATTGCTCCATCAATTTTACGGAAGTCTAAATCTGCTCCCTTCAGATGCCCCAAACCAGTTCTGCTCCCACTCCAACATGCATGGACACATAGAATCTTGACCGACAATTTGCTATCATAAAGTTTTCTTGTTACTGCCATTAATATGTGACTAGTTTTACTACTGTGAATAACTATTGCCATTTTTAATAAATGTGCAAGAAGAACCCTTAAAAAAGGCCAAGACACTGAACTGTCAAGAGCTTAAAAAAACCCCAGAAAAAAACAACATAGAGGAGGAGAGTCCAGTTAAAGATCTCTAAGACCAAATAGAAATGCTAATCTTGGTTTGTTGGGAGAATAACAGACATGGAATAAGTCGTCACAAAAAACTCTAAATATGCTGAATCACTGGTATTATAGCAGCACTAGTATGCGATATCTGAAGTTCCCTGGTGAGATACTAAAAGGAAAAGGGAAGGACTTTGTTTACTTCCTGCACCATCTCCCTCAATGACAAAGGCAACAAACATTCTTTTTTGGTATAATTGCATTTTCTACAATCGTCTTTCAACATAGTTGCGACAACAAGGTGATGTCATCTTTTCCTATTCCCCTCTGTCGTGGTTTGAGATCCCCAAAAAATCTAATTCCCTAGTCCAAGCCCCCTGGTACATCTCAATCCAATGTGAGATGGGTTTTCCAGACAAACACACAAGACTCAAAATGGGGAAAGGGAATATATTACAATGACTGTACAAATAAATAAATATTATAATAACATTATACACATGATCTCAACTATCTCTACCATGACATAAGTATTTAAAATGGATGAGATCTCTTCTCCCCTCCAAATAAAAATCCAGGAGGGAAGAAGGACAGATCCCTTCTTCAGAGCAGCAATGTCTCTAAGGCAGCAGGTCTCTCTATCTCTATGCAGCAACCGTAACTGGATTATTGTAGCTGGATCTCTTTCCAATACACACAAGGGGTCTCCAAGCCCCTTGGCCCATCGTCTCCAAACGAGGGTCTTTCAAGACAGAGGGGGGTCTCCTTTCACCCCTCTTGGCTCTCCTTCGACTCCAAGCGAAGGCCTCACCTATGGACTGCCAGCAGGGACTAAACTCTCTTCACCACAGGCATATCACGAAGTGCAGGGGCATCTTCGTGAAAGTGCCTTCCTCAAGAGTTCTACCAGAGCTCCTGTGCTCTGTCTCAGGCTGCTAGGCTTGGCAGCAGCAGCGAGGGGGGCCAAGGTCAACTCCCCCACATTCCTTCTCCATCCTGGTCCAGCTTCAGGATGTCTTTGAGTTTCTCAGCTCCTCTCTCTCTGGTGCTGCAGCACTCCAAGGCTCCTCTCCTTAATAGGAGTCCATCTCCCTCCTTTCTCGGAGGTCTCAGTGGGGTATGGGGTCTTAATCTAGTTCTTACCCCAGCATCCTCTCTCCCTGCTGCTCTCTCGGCTCTCTCTCTCTTCATTAGACGCCTCTGTGTCTGCTTGCCTGGTTGCAAGCTACCTCTGCTGCATTCTTATCTTTTTGGCTCTCTGCCATCTCTTCTGGACGCTGCTTCTGCCTCTGCTGTCTCTGCTCACTCACAGTGGAGAAAACTTTCTTAGCTCTCACCTGCAGGCACCTAGCCCAGCTTTATGCTGTTCCAGGTCCCTGCAGCCCCCACTGGGGGCTGGGGGGGCCAAAGCCCCCCCTGGGGCTCCTGCCCTCTGCTCCTCGTGGCCTCAGAACATGGCTACCACTTCTACTACCAAACTACAACTAACCTTCTCTTCCGTTTGCTTGTGGTATGTTTACATTTTGCAGGAGCGCCCATTGGACAAAACTTCAAAACTTCCAGGGGTCACCACCCCCTGGGGTTTACCACTTTCTTAGGTTCAGGGGGAAAACCTGGTTCAAACCATTACACCCTCTAACAAGACATACATTACCCAACAGTGGAGATTAAGCTTTAGAGACTTGGCGATGAGCACATTCTGTAAAACCTAACTTTTTCTTCCTGTGAATAAAGAAAAAGAAGCAACCCATCATGAAAGTGAATAACACCACAATCCTACCAAGGGTGCATTATGAAGGTTTTATCCTAGTCCTCCTTACTCCTAACTAGGAAATAAAGTACAGAAAATTCTACAGGTGTAGCTTAGATACACAAAAGTACAGCTCAGGGTTCTATTAAAAAATAAATGTTCTGCTGTATGATTTCTAAAAGAAAACATAATCAAATAGTATCATCTCAGTTTTCAAACACTGAGCCAATTTTTTTGGCAGTTACAAAAGCTAGACAAGCCTGGGTAGTTTAGTGATGATCAAGGTGCTGTAGAACATCAACAACTCAATTGTTGTGGTGTCTGGGACTATTTACCACAATTTCTTTTCAGAAGTCTTAGTGATGTTACATGACACAAGACTTTTTCTTGTAATGTCATGTTACACTTTTTCTGTCTACATGTTTTATGTTCTTTCTTTAATTTTCCACATCTGACTGGCTAAACATAAAGGAAATGTCCTCAGTACTGAACCGCACTGTGAAACTAAAGTATGAAAAAGTTGAATTTCACCTCTGAGCTTTCTTTGTGCTTGTTTGTTCATGGCTCCAATTGACACCATTATTTGAGAAGCAAACTTTACCACAAGCAGCACCACCTCCCTTATTCCAGAGGTCAACTTAAGCCTGACCTACAGATCTTCATGACAGATATTCAGGTAGGATCAATTAGTAGAGATGAGAAATCCTCAGAGTTTAACTAGTTCACACAAATTGAGGATATAGTTCTACAATTTTTCAAGCAAGGTATCTGCAAATTAATTAAATGGGAGTCATGACTAAATAATGTCATGGAGCCTCCAGCATCTTAACAGGAGCACTTAATGACACTTCAAGACTTGATTTTCGCTGCTTTAATTATAATTTTTCAGGAGTATACAACATTGTTGTTCTTTATCTGACATCCATATGTCTACAATAATAATTAAATCAACATCATTTATCATTATAGAAATTTTCAAAATCACACAAAATGTAGAGAACTTTAAAAGATTTTAAGACTTCTGCTGATTCCATCCTTACACTCTTTTCATATTGTCTCCAAGGACTGATCTATAATCTAGCATGGAATTCACATCAGTAGATCACAAATGTCCAAAAATTTGATGTTTGAAATAGTAAACTAGGCTCCCTTCAAAAAGACACTACCAGTTTCAAAAGGAATTGAAACATTTTACATTGGTCTGTGATTAGAAAGTAGGCCTAACCCTTGCTATTGGCTGAGGAGGAAGACTAGTCTATCAGCTTAGACTCAGGACTAGATTCTCAGGATGATGTATTTTGATTAATAAACCCCATTCATTGAATTTAGAATGATTCACAAAAGCATAAGGGTTTTCCTTTTTTTTTTTTTTTTTCAAATTCAATACAAGACATGTTAGCACCTTTCAGTGCTTTAGAAGAAAATATATCTTTGATGCAAAAGATGCAAAGCCTTTGAACTTCTGTGCCACAGGAAGAGCTTAAAAACCCTGCTGATGTCCCACGGTCTGGCAGTAGAACAGTATTTGTTAGCTGATGCTAAGAAGTGGACTTCATCTCACATTAGAGAGGAGAAATAACTCTACACTGTGTGCTAAAGTGACCTGAGGGAAAATTCCTATTAGCAGGATATAAAACCAAGAAGTCTACTTGTATTATAAAAACAGAGTAATGCAACTTATTCCAGAGGCTCTGTTTGTTCACACAGCTCACAGGGCAATGAGGCCTTATTCCTCATTGTGGCATCATTGCTGTCATGAACATAAGAAATAAATGCAATAAAAATACCACAAAAGGTAGAATAAAGCCTGCCTTAAAACTCATCAGATTAATAAAGCAAGGAGTGATTTCAGGAGAGGAAATTAAGCTGCTAAAGCAAAATACAGCAAACTCTGACAGAAAATACTCCCTAAGATCCCTATGGTAGTTTTGTTTGAGTAGGGAATGTTGGGCTCAGACTATGAGTGAATACTGACAACCTGTGCTATATACTGGCAAGGTTTAAACACAAAGCAACCATCTATGGGGAGAAGGAGTGCAGGGAAAGGATGACACTGGTTCCCTGGGCAGTAGACCTGGATCCCTAGCAGATGCAAAGCAGGAGACGACAGATGAAGGACAAACACACAGGAGTAGCATGGGATCTGTGTCAGTATGTGAGAGGATTGCAGACTGCATTCAGTCACAATGTGCTAAAAAGGATATGTACAGTAACTGTGACTGTGTGCAAATGATGTGATCCATCTCAAACCCTTTCAGTATTTGGGTTACCCATTTTGTGAGTACTGGATAGTTTCTGGTGTTTCACCAGCTACCTCAGCCAGGACCCTAAGGAAGCAGCAGCTCTACACAAGCAGCACTTCAGGAGGCTTAGCAAATACCATAAAAAAAAAAAAGACTTTTTTTCATATTGGCACCTAGGCTCCGAAGGTGATTACACTCACACTGCAGAACTCAGAGCTCACATTCCTCGTCAAAGCCCTTTCATCAGGATTGTTAAGTGTTGCACGTAGTTCATCTCACTTCTTAGTAAGGCTTAGTGGCTTAGGCTCAGCATTTTACTAACATCGCTCTGTGGCCTGCTGACTGCAGCAATATTATGTCTGGACAGTACAACATGTGCCTGGCTCCATGGACAGGAGAGTTTCTAAATGCCTAAATCACATTAATTGTGTTTTGGGTACAAATATGCTGTTCTGGATCTAGCTGTAAATAGATAACTCAAGGTTACATGCTAAGCCAAAGCTGAGAATTGTCTCCCCCCTCTCCATGTCCAGCCCTAGGCTACACTCTGATCTGTTAGTAGGTTATGCATATTCATGTTTTCATAGCCTCAGGAACCAGGACCTTGTACAAGGCCTCAGACATAGACAAAAGTCTTCTCTTGGTGGAAAGTAACACAAAGTGGTAGAGCAGAAAGGTAGACCATATGCTAAAGAGAGGATGAAGCCAAGGGAGGAACCGAGACATCTCTCAAGGACCTCTAGTGAGCTTGAAAGCTGTTTCTTCTGCAGATCTTCTTGCCTGAAGATATGCTGTTTGCCCTTTGAAGGATGAATTCTCCCTCCAGCACAGAAAGCCTGGTGGTATGGGGAAGGTATGACTTTGCTTTCTCCTTGCAGCACCTCTGTTCCATCCGTAGTCTAGTGGGGCTTTATTCCCTTCAGGCTATAAAACTGCCACATTAGGATCCTTAAAGAGCCCTACTACTTCTGCTCAAAGCATCTCCATTGAGCATATGTTGAAGTACCATGTACAAAGACTAAACTTCACATACATGTAGCCCCACAGTCTTAATGCAATTTGCAAATCAGTTATTCTAGTGGATTTCCCTCCCTTCTCCTCTTCTTCACAGAGATTTATTCCTATCTTTGTATTTTTTATACTAACGTAACACTATCAAGCACAACATGGTGGATTCATTATCTGAGCCCCTAGTATAAATTTCATTCATCAAAACACCAGCTATAGCTCCTATCCTCATAATTACATTGGAAATCTTAGTGGAGATATCATTCACCCCTACTATTATCATGATGATACAACAGGAGACAAGTATGCTTTAAAAATTAAAGTCTATATATTCCTATCTGTAGTAAATACTCTCTGTATATAAGCTTTAATATGAAAATAGAAAGTTATTAATCAAACCTTTCCAAAACAAGGTGAAAGGGTTTCTCTGTTTCTTTCAATACATTGCTTTGACAAAAAAAAACTTTCAGAACATATATTTTTGATTCTGAAAACTTTTCAAGCACATGTGCACAAATATAAGCAAGACACATGCACCTTTGATAGTCAAAACTGAGTTTCTCAGTTTAATTTCTTCATCAAAAAAGAAAGGTAAAATCCTAAATGTCTTCTGCGGAGTCTGACCAGGTCTTCACAAAGCTTGTCAAGTCCTCCTGCATAATACCCCTGCAGCCAGAGCTGCCTAATTTAGAGTCAGTTTGATAAATCTTTTAAAGTAGGACTGATCCTCTGCTGGATGAAGTTATGGATGTCATGATGATGTATGAGGGAAACAATATCTTCAACGAGTTTGTACCATTTTCCTCAGAGGGTTGCCAAAACCTATGGATAACAAAGCCAGCTCATAAACTAGTACCACCTTTACGGTTCTGACACTACAGAGACACTCTGGCAGCTCTCGTGCAATGCAAGGGTCGGACACAACAAATAATGAAGGAGGTTGCTTTAAAACGGAATCAATCTCCTGCTTTTCATCTTAGTCCTGCAGTTTTTCTAGCAGATTCACACAATTGTCCAGTATTGCCACACTGAGCATAATTCACTCATCCTGAGGACTGTAAAGTGAAAGTGGGGAAAATCAAATGATAGTGATTCATGTAAGGAAACCAATATCTACTATACAAATGCACTTGATAGGTATCCAGTTGATTATCTTTGTTGGCTTCACTTTCCTTTTCTGATTGAACAGCCCAGGCAGATGTTTTTTATACCCTGCTTTTCCCCATGAGACCTAACCCAATCCATTCAAAATCTTGAATATTTTGTAAACTTAAGCATCATTAACAACAGTTACATACTGCAATTCCACACAGGCAAACCTGTGCAAAATAAAACAGCCACACTCTTCCCCTGAAGTAGCTGAAAGAATCTGAGTCCTAGAGAGTCAAGAGGAGCAGTGATTTTGGCTCAGTAGAGACTGTAATTACCCAGGAACTGAAAAAAGAGTTGACCTTCACAATTATTTTTTTACAGAGAATTATTATTATCTATAGAAACAAAATACACACAGAGTAGATTAAGGAAGTGCATTAATTGCTTTTATTTATTTTAGGGATCAGAGGACTTGAGAATTAGGGAATTCTGCTTTCTTTATTGATTGCTGTCATCTCCCTAGGCCCCAGGGATGTTGCTCACAGGAGAACCAAGGTCTGTATTAAGCGCCTTGGACAACACATCCCATTTATATGCTCCAAATAGCAAAGAGGCAGTACTGTAATTTCCTCCCTCCAAGCATCAGGATATTATGGCTGGAGTAGGGTACTGACTGGATATGGATATCGAAACAGTTAACACAGGTTCCTGAAGGAAATAGGTAGCTATGTTTCTAACACCAGAAGCGTGAAACAGTCTTTATTCTCTCTGTGACCCTGCACTGCCAGCTGCAAGCCTTTCACAGGCACAGGTTATTACATGGCACTTGAGGAATGCAATAGCTCCCCTCCATTATTCTGATGAGGTTTTTTGTATTTTCTTTTTTTTTCTGAGAGCACTGTGTCTTTCCCTGGGAACAAGTCACCAGGAGGGAGCTTTTTAATCTGTCACTCAGGGACTCATATAAGCAAGTACCTGTATAACAGGGTTTGTGGGATCTGGGGAAGATTGAGTTCTTCAGTCAAGACTTGAAGGTGTGACCTCCTGATTTAGAAGACAGAGTGCTACTTCTGGAGTTTACCACTTCCACCATCCTACCCATCTGTTTTTGTCAAGCTCAAGAATTGTGCTGCCAGTGGAAAAGGCTGCAGCTCTTAATGAAATCAGAAGTGCTGGGAATTAAATCTGTGGTTTCTGAAAGATCATCAGCACTCTGTTTTAACCCTTTTTTTCTTTCCTTTTTTTTTCAGGTTCAGTTTTTTCTCTGTTAAAAGCTTGTGGACAATTGCTTTTTTCTCTTTGCAATTCATTTCCATTATTTGTGTACAAGGATGATCATTAACATTCAAAGATTTTTCTTTTTTTTATTAGTGTTCTTTGTTATAATGTCAGTGTAAAAGTGTAAAACAGACAAGTAGACAATCATATAGCTCAAGAAATATCTCTGTAAGCCAGAAAAGACAGCTATGGAGAAGAGACACAAATACTGACTCTGTTAGAACAAATCTGAAAAAACAAATGGAAGTGAACGGATCAAATTTTGAGGTGATGAAGAGTGGCTTCAATTCACAACAAAGGACTCATCACTCAGTTTACTTTTAGGTTTGCTTCCAGCTATGTGGTGACATGACCCTGACTGGACACCAGGTTCCCACCAAAGCCACTCTGTTACTTCCCTCCTCAGCTGGGCAGGGGAGAGAAAATATAACTAAAGGCTTGTGGTTCAAGGTAAGGACAGAGATCATTCACCAGTTAGTGTCATGGTCAAAAAGGACTCAGCTTGGGGGAATTATTTCCAAGAAAATCAGAGTAGGCTAATAAGAAATAAACCCAAATCTTAAAACACCTTTCCCCCCAACCCTCCCTCCTTTCCTGACTCAAATTTACTCCCCTTTTTCTCTACCTCCTCCCCCCAGGTGGTGCAGGGGAATGGGAAACAGGGCAGTTCATCACATTGCCTCTGCCACTCCTTCCCCCTCAGTGTTTAGACTCCTCATGCTCTTCCCCTGCTCCAGCATGGGGTCCCTCCCACAGGAGACAGTCCCCCATGAACTTCTCCAGCTTGAGTCCTTCTGATGGGCTGCAGTCCTTCATTAACTGATCCAGAGTTGATTCCTCCCACTGGGGTGGAGTCCTTCAGGCACAGGCTGCTCCAGTGAGGGTCCCTTCCACAGAGTCACAAGTCCTGCCAGCAAACATGCTCCAGCTCCTCTCTCCATGGGTCCACAGGTCCTGCCCAGAGCCTGCTCCAGCACAGTTTTCCCCTAGGGAAGATGCCTCTTTTGGGCATTCCCCTGGTACAGTGTGAGCTCCTCCACGGGTGCAGGTGGATCTCTGCTCCCCCATGGGCCTCCATGGGCTGCAGGGGCACAGCTGCCCCACCATGGGCTGCACCTCGGGCTGCAGGGGAATCTCTGCTCCAGCACCTGGAGCTCCTCCTGCCCCTCCTTCTGCACTGACCTGGGTGTCTGCAGGGCTGTTTGTGTCACACATTCTCACTCCTGTCTCCTGCTGCATTTGCTGTTGTACAGGATTTTTCCCCCCACTTCTTATATCTGTTATCTCAGAGGTGTTGCCACTGTCACTGTGGGGCTCAGCCTCGGCCAGCGGCGGGTCCGTCCTGAAGCCAGCTGGAATTGGCTCTGCTGGACATGGGGGAAGCTTCTAGCAGCTTCTCACAGAAACCAACCCTGTTACTGAAACTTCACCATGCAGAACCAATGCAAACTGAAATAAGAACATGAAATCTGGAGGCTCCTGATGTTAGAGCTGAGAACATGGAGAGTCAGAGCCTCAACAGACATCAGCTGCCACAGCAGTACACTCATCTACAGAACCTGAGGCATTCGATACTGTTCTTCTTTGAGGCAGTTAAAAATCCTTTCTAAAGATATTTGGCCTTTTGATCATTATCTTATTCCTTTTTATTCTTTCTTTGTTTGGGATTTTTTTCTCTTTTTTCCCTTTTGTATTTTCAGTTTTCTTTTGTTTCATTTTGTATTTTTTTTTAAATCAAGAAAATGCAGATAGTGCTACAGCTGCACCAAACATTGAGGAGTCAGAGCTGTTGTCCTGTGGACAGAGCACAGGACAGGAGGTTAAATTTATCTTCCTGTCTTTCTTAATTCTTCTCTGTGTGGCTTCAGGCAACCATCTTCCCCGTCATTCAATTTCACTGAAATAATAAATAATCATGAGCATCTTTGTAATATTTATTGTTATTAAGATTTATTGTGAATCAGCTGTTTTGATGTTATTATTGTGTTCATTATTGCTAATACTTATTACTATTATTATTGTTATTATTCTTGTGCACTGGTGAGAACAGCTTAAAGCATATACCACTGTGCTGGGATCTACAAGTTGCAATGGAAAAACTAGCCTGAAAGATAACCTTGCCACTAACAAGGTAAAAATGAGAGAACCAAGCAACTCAATAGCCTGCCTCACTGATAACAAGGCTTTCAAATACCCTGAGCCAGATTCTGTTCTCAGCGAGATGAGTGTAAATCTGAGGGGTCCTGCTGAGGTCCACAGGACTGTAGGGAAATTACTGCAAATCAGAATTTGGCCCAGTGGTACTTAAAGTAAACGTGCTCGCTCTGAAGGGCCTGATATGCGTTGGTGCTCAGTGTGCTACACAGGGAAGGAAGAACAACAGAGACACACACATGCTAATTAAAACTGCAGATGTAACTTGGTGGATAGATTAAATAACACCTCTGGAAAGAGGGAGAGCTGCCAGATATAAAAGCAGAAAGCACCACAATTAAATTCCTCGAAGGGCTGCTGCTGATCTAATTTCTCCTAATTTGTAGAAGCAGAACCAGTAGCCCTCCCTTTCTGGGTGATGTCTGTCGGTTAAATGCTGACCCATACCTAATCCCAAGTGCAGTTTGACTTTTTCTCCATACAGTTTCTCCAGCAGCTTAGATGGATATTTAGAAAAATCTCTTAAGCACTCCTATTTTCTCTTATTTGGGTGAAAATAGAGCAGATAGAGCACATGTGGGGCTGAGGCTACCAAACAGATAATTTTCGGCCCTTTTGAGTAGAAGGGTGAGTTTGGAAAGCCTGAGTTACACACAGGACAGCAGTCAGCAGTGCAGATGGAAAACACATGGATCATGTCAATGTGTACTAAAGTCAGATCTTCACAATGCTTTTAATCTCACAGGCAAAATCAGTCCTATTTCCACTAGACCTGGGTAGTTGTCTTTCAAGGGAATAACAGTGCCAACAAACACGTATGAAAATTTTCTTTTGGATTATGGGAGTCGCTGAGAACTCTAAAAATTTACATCATCACTAAGGAAGAAAAGAAACAGCACACAAAAACTCTACAAACCGAAAACTGAAAATAAAATAAAGCTAAGCCTCTCAGCCTGGCTTATCATTGCTGAAGACAATGTCTCCTGTGGCTGCTATTCCTACAACAGCTGCTGTGTGGCATTGCTCCCCTTCAGATGGAAAGGAAACAATATTCAGCACAGTGAGTCAACAGCGCTTGCTGTAGTGCTTTTCTTCCAGACAGCCCTATTCCCTGTCCTCGTAACAAACTGTTCTAATTGTTATGTTGACTATTATGGCTAAAATTGCAGTACTCTACTGTTCAAAATTTTTTTTGTCTATATCTCTCTAAAGCTACAGGGAGGGGGGGAAAAGTGCCTTTTAAAAATTATTATTTCAGGAAAAAAATGCCTTGAAAAATAATCTACTGGCTATTAAATCTATTATGAAATATATTTCAATTAAAAGGCTACATAATTTAGATGCATAAGCTTTTCTTCTGTCAAGTTTATATTTTTGTTGTCTTGTCATAATGCCCTGAAGTAAGCACTTTTGAATTTTAAACTTTCGCATTTATCTTAGCAATCATGCTGTGAAGATAAATATCCCTTGAGGAAGATACACAATTGGATCTTGTATACTAGTAAGTTAGGCTTTGTACCAGTTATTACTGCACTAGGAAGCACGGGGGTTCAATAACAACCATTAGCATTTAGAGATACTCTGTTTATGTTCAGTGTATTGTAAGTGCATCAGTTAATTAAAGCCATGCAATGGTTGTGATCCCGAAGCTCAGTTCTGGAAACATTTGGGTGGCATAAAAGGGTCATAAATGAGTTGAAAAATGTCATTAAAATTTCTCTTGGTGCTAAACTTACTGTAGGGGTCTTTTTCTGAGCTCTCTTCTAGCACAGGGTATAGGGAAGCAGCATGGTTGAGAACTCCTACGGTAAAACAATACTTCAGAGCCACAGCAGCAGCTGCTGAAATGGGGAACACACTTGAGCTTTTCACCATTTTAAATGGTCCCTGCACACCTTTGCATGCTCAGTGTGAACCAAAAGATTGAACTGGAAAAATCACCATTTTTTTGTGAACAAGGTACTTCTTAGCTGGCTCAGTTCTCTGTTCTGTTTTACTGAATGGCCATGTAAAAAATGCTTGGGGCCAGTACAACCTAGGGAACAGATTGGGAAGAAAATGTCTTGGGACAGCAGAAAGGTGAAGTCAGTCACATGGGGGAGTATTCAGCTGTCACACACTCGAGTTTCAGGATGGTAATTATATTAGATTTTTAACTTGAGTGTGGTCACCTTTAAGCCAATCTAAGACTACACTACTATGAAAGCAGACAGCTGTCCTTTGTGACACAGCACCAGCACTCAGGTGGCCTTGTGGTCAGACAAACCTTACTGAAAAATCCAGAAAAGAAATTATCAGAAAATGTGATAGTACTGGCATAGGGAGGAGGTATTAAAGCGGAGTTGGGAATAGAGTAAAGTTCGTGCCTTCCTGACACCTGCATAGATTTAGAATAGCTGAAACTGATGGTGAAACTGCACCTCTAGACTTGCTCTGGACTGGCCTTTGAAGGAATCTCTTTCACTTTGCTGACCACTGAAAAAGCAGAAATTCCCATGGTCACCAAAGTAAACATTAAATTAGTTTTTGAATAAAAATTAGAAGCAATAAGGGCCTCTGAGCCAATGCATAGAGTCCTAGAAATAAAATTTGCTTTCCAGCACATGCTCCCTGTCATTCTCTGGAAGGGGGTCTCTGCTACAAATGGCCCTGCAGCTTCTTTGACTTACGCGTGGACAATCTGTCCCCCTAATTTGGGTAGAAAACCTATGACAAATGAGAAGGTGACCACTCAACCAACAAGCAGAACAGCCAGAGGCTGGTCCCAGTCTCTCCTAGCTGGCTGCTCTCCCTCCCACATTGCCTGCCAGCCTGTAAGAAGTCACTGCGGTGGTTATTTATCTCTACAGTGAGGACTTGCTCTCAGGCATAGTCTTATCGATTTCAGCGTTGGCTCTACTGCTTGTTTTGTAACCTGAACAACTTATACTCTTCTCTGCCAAGTATCATGAAACCTGAGCAGGTATCAGGACCCCATAACATTTCAGGGAATATTACAGCCTTTGTCCCGTGCTGTTATTGCCTTTAGACTTCATAAGAGGTGAAGATCCAGACCCATGATTCTTATGTTTGCCAATATAAGTTCAAGAGCCTTTCTTCTTTCTTTTTTTTTTTTTAATCTAGGTTCCTGACTTCCTACAGAGATAAAATGTTTGTGATCATGATGATTCTGTCTGATTCTAATTCCCATCTCCCTGCCAAACTTTTGGAGCTCTTAACCAGTTTCAACTAAATGTGGGAGATGAAAATTTATATTTAATTTCTGATGCATTTTTGAGAAAATTGTAAATTTTTTAGGGGATCAATTCCCAAAGTAGCCCATCCATAGAAGGATGTTCTGCCAGGAAGAATGACAGACCACTACCATCAGGTGTTATATCCCAGAAGTCACCAAGCAAATAGCTCTGGACCCACTTCTAAGTACAGTGACTTTGCACTGTCTTGTACAGACACAAGGGGCATAGGGACTGGCAGGAATATTCCGGGACATCATTTGAACTTGTAGGGTGATGGGATAGTTGCTAAAAAACAGGCTTCTGTAGTTTTGTTTCTAATGGATGTTAGATTTATTTCCTTTCTTATCCCTGTTGACTGCTGCTTTGATTGTGACAATCTTGTTTTTATATAACGAATCTGGAGACAGTACCCCAGTCAGCTGTTGGATGCACTGGGAACAACTGTCTGTCCTCAGCATTTGATACATTCTTTTCCTTTCTCTGTGTAAGCCTGAGAAAAAAGAAAAAGACCTTAAGACTTGCCAGAACTGTAGCTCAACTCCCTCGGGTGCTGGTGGGTAGGAGCATTATGTACTAGGACTGTGCTTTGCTACTGACCAATTGCTCAATTCATATTATTCAGAGGAAATTTCCTGAAACCATACAGCAACTAAAAAATACCCTGCCAGTGCAGTAAATGCATACACACACATATGCAGGTACAGAAGGTTTGAGATTCCCTTACTGAAAGTGAGTGCTGCCCTGATCAATTCAGATTTGGAGTTCAGGCAATCTTACTTGCTGGTGTGATCTCGACATCTATTTTTAATTAAAAACATTAATAAGAATTCTTAAGGAAATTTCCTAAAGTAGAGAGCTTTTCTGTGACAGTAGTTTTTCTTCTATGTCTCTCACTGTGACATCCCCAAAACAGAACAGGCTGACGTTATGATAATTTCTTTTGTTTTACAGTATTGTCTTTAATAATATTAGGGCTGAATTTCAGGCCAGTGTGTGTTCTAGGGCATTTCACCACCGGATAATCCTTCTGGGTATGATGCACAGAGCAGATTCTCTCTCCTCTCAGGATAGAAGGGTACATACTCATTTTAATGCTACCTCACTCTTCCCTATCAGGAGATTTGTCTTTCCCTGGATACATTCATGCACTGGAGCAGAAAATAAGAACTGAAAAAAATATATAAAAATTAAAAAATAAATATATAGAATATAAAAAATTAGACCCATATGTAGTGTAAATCAAATTAATTCTACTCAAGTCAAAATAGCTATGCTGATATTCATTAGATGAGGGTTCAGTTTAAAATTTCTAGCAGTATAAGCAGCCACGTTTCAGCTTTACCTGCAGCTTTCACAGAACACCAGTATTTTAAGCATGCAACAAAACAGCAAACCACAGTGTAGCCATTGCTTTTTTGTAGCTGGTTGCTTATTTTAGACAGGAAGAAATCTGTTCTTTTCAAAATATACTGGAAAAGATTACTAGCCACCAAATATATAGCAGCTGGAGATGTCAGTTTGAGTACAACACACATATATACAAACATTTTTAGCAGGTTCTAGTGCACAACCAAAACCCAAAAAATTAGCAATGTGCTTGTTCTATCCATTTTCTCTTCTTCCATGTATTTTTATAATTTATGGATATTAAAAAAAGTAAAATCTGATGAATGCATAAAAAAGAAAAAAATTATTTTGCAGTTGTAACCTAATCGGCTCCAAATCTCTGCAGGTTGTAGGGCACACCACTGAGCTGAAGTCATGTTGAAGAAACAGCTTAAAATGACTCACACTCCCCTGTTTCTGGGTAGATTAGGTATTTGGAGGGAGAGGGAGAAAGGGGAACTCTTTGGGACTTTTTGTCATTCTTTTCCCAAAACAGAAAAGAACAGCTTCAAATGCTGCAAGCATCCTGTTTGAAAAGGTGACTTCAGAGTGCAGGACTACCTGGATTTATTTTCCCAGACATGGGAAGTGGCACTAGGTGGGCTGCGTGATCTCCAGACAGCTGTGCTCTTTCTTTGTGAAACGCTTTGAGATTTACGATTTCAAGCCACTGGTGCGAAGGAAAAAGTCTTAGCAAAATTAAGAGAGAGAAATAAGTTTTCTATAGGATTTTTAAAGCAATCTGAACAATTCTATTTGCAGGGATATTATTCTCCCTTCAGATTTATCATATGATGCGAAAATTCTACAGAAGGGGTAGCATCCTTTATTAAATGAAGTGGTTATTTAGAGTAATTTCTATAGAATCCAATTTAATTTCTATAAACCCCTATAGGTTTCAATTCTTTTCTATTCTGTAGGATTTCTCCATAGGGACAGTTATTAGTGGCTGCAGGATTTGATTCACAGCAAAGTTGTTTTGTAGAAAGGAAAAATGGCTTCAATAGGAAAGATTTTAACGTAAAGCAGTGTCTGCTTTTGCAGGCAACAGCCCTAGGCTGATGCAAATCCTTCAGCCAAACTGGGGCTGTATATACTCAGAGTGGTGGAAAAAAGCTATATAGGGGTTCTGACACATTACCCGAGTGACATTTTGAGGGTTCAGTCCTGAGAAATCCACTTCTTTTTTTTCTTTCACATTTTTTAGGGTATTTTTGAGGCAAACTCACACAGTCATCAGCTGAATGGGAAGTCTGACTGCTCGTAGTGAGTAACTCAGGTATAAAAGCAAGTTCTTTCAAGGGGGAAATGGCTCCTTAATCTGCCATTTGGTAGGAGCTGGCAGTTTCTCAGCACCAAGTTGCATCCTATCGATCTACCTGTGATCGTGCAGCCCTTATTGCCCTCCCCATTACCTGACTGCTTGAGAACTGTTTGAGGCTGCATTTTATGAGGCAACAATACACACGGGCTCTGCCAAAGCCGGTTCAGGACAACGTGAAGAGGAGAGGCAACTCAGCCAGCAGCGTTAGTTCCTCTACACCCAGCACAAATGACTAACTGGATAGAAAAATCAGATTCACAGCCTCTCTTAAACACTGAATCACGCTCTTGTGTCTAAAGTACTTTGCAAACACATGTTCCCAGTTGCCTTTCCAGCACGCTGTGGCCCTTTGAATCAACAGCAACGAGAGGCAGCGCAGACCCAGGGTTTCATTTTGCCAGCAGCCTGCAGCACGAAGAGCGTGCAAGTCTTACACACCTTAAGTTTTAACGGTTGCCATGGCGATGAAAGGAGGCATTACAAAATGCACAAGCTGTTGAACATGTTGCAGGAGCTGAGAGGAAGAGCTAAGAATAAACTTTAGGCTAATTCTCCGTAACGGCGCACTCTGAGCAGCTGCTGCTCGGCCAGCATCGCATCCCGGCACCACATCCCAGTTAAGCAGCTCGTTAATACGAGGCAGATTGGAGCTGGAGGGTGTCGCCCCACTGAGCAATCTCAGGTCCTGGTACCCAGAGCAACGGCTGCAAATGGAATGTTCTAAAGAAAGAAAGGGCTAATTTTGTTATGATGATTATTATTGCTATTTAATTCCTCACTTCCGTGGGGCTGATGGATGGGATCGCACCAGCTGCCTGCATATGAATAACCCTTCTTTGTTTTAATAGTGACTGTAAAAGTCCCTTCATGCCAGAGGTTGTAGCAACAAGCTGGAACAATAGGAAAGTGTCCCTGCAGCTGGGAGACAAGCAGAAGTTTTGAAGGGGAAGGAAGACGAACCTCACCCTTCACCATTTCTGTAGCTGCATATGAGCACTCCTAGGATCACAGAATAGAAACACAGAATAGAGTCATAGAATATCCTGAGCTGGAAGTGACCCACAAGAATCACTGAGTCCAACTCCTGGCCCTGCATACCAAAGAGGAAACATGACAGGGGTCCTGGCCCCTAACACAGGGGTCAAGAAGCCTTCAGGGTTTTTTTCAGAGTATCCCTGCCTCCCAAAACATCCTGACACACAAACATAGGATCTGAATGAGGCTGAGCAACCAGGTAAACACTCTATGTACTCCCTGTAGAAAGCTGGCTTGAGAGACAGTTTTTCATTTTCCATGTCCCTCAAATGTTTGTCTCCACACTTGCTGATCTGAGGTAGAATTCTTTAGCAAAGTCTGTTTTTCTGCCTCATAAAAACCCACTAGATGGCAACATCTCTCGTCCCCTCATCCAGTGCTGCCAGAGCTGGATCCCTCTTGGCACAGGGGGCTGAGTGTGGGGGGGGTGGTACATGAGACACAGAGATCTTGGATGTTATTGTGTGCTGAGATTTCCTAAGTGCAAAGAAAAACAGATCAGCAGAAAACGCACTGCCAAACTCATTTTAGCTTTTAATAGAAATTTGACCATCACAACAAAGTGCATGCTTACATGTATCTGTTGACAAGAGAAAGAGTTACTCTGAGCAGCTGTGCAGATTTCAGGCCTTGCAACTCAAATAGCCCCCTTCATTAAGGATATAAAGAAATACAGACCCCAATAAGGCTTGATCAACAAACTCCTTGTCCTTTTTTCTCACAGACTTTCCTTACTGCCTTGTGTTTCACTTAAGTATTGCCTTAAACTAATTTTTATTACAAGCTTTTTGTGTATGTATCTGTATACATATCTGTAAAGTAGTCAACAAAATTTGGGTATAACTTACAAAACTGAAAGTAAACTCTCCTGGTTTCTTCATGCACAGAACATATTAGAGGCACACCCTATCAGTCTCAAACCTACATTCATGCATACATGTTCTTGGAGGCAATAGAAATGCACCTAAAGACATGCAGGAAAAATAAACATGCTGCAGGAGCAGAAGACAGAAGCAATCCTAGGGTGAAAAGGGAAAGAAAGGGAAAAAAGTGGATAGGCACTTCCACAAAACGTTATAGCGATCCAGCATTGAAGGGGATAGTGGGATAATATCACCATCTGATGTGACAGCTTATCATGAAGTAGAAAAGGTCAAGTTTTGAGTCTCTCGTGTAGGTCAATATATGGCACATTTCTCAGAGATATAACCACAGCCCTGCCAGAGTCAGGTAATGATGTCCTGGATGATGAGGCATCTGTGATTGAATACCGAGAATGAAAGACTCAATCCCATGACACCCCTAGAGTGGGTCCTGCTTGACAAAGAGGTAACCTTTAATCTTCAGGTTTTATCCACTCTCTTAGTTCCAGAGGTAGGCAGATGCTTTGGTCATGAGAAAATTTGCCTATCAGTATCTGTTAAATCTGGTTTGCTTGTTTCTTTTCCCTTTTCCTTTCAAATACGTGGTACAGACTTGTTTTGATATTACAGTTATAGAACCTTCCCCCAGTTTGTTTCCTGCAGCATGAGCAAATGAGGTTCAAACCAAACTCAGCTTTTTAAAAGGGGTTAAAGGAAGGGTGCTTTGGTTAGAAGTCCCACAACCATCTCCACAGATATTCAGGCTAGGAATGAAAAGGTTGTGAAAAACAAAGAGATTTAACATGTTGGCTTTTGCCTTCAAGTAAGGTCCTACTAGAAAGCATGACCCTTCACACACACCCCAAAAAAAAAGAAAGAAGGGGGAAAATGAGAAGACATTCCTTAAACATGGATGACTAGAGTGTGACTGGCACAGAAAAAATTTGTAGCTAGATTGTCTGGAGCACTGTAGTGTAAGGAAGACCATCTACAGAACAGATAAAACCCAGAGGAAATATCTGCAGGGCAACAAATACTGGAACTGTGCTTCTGTAATAGTTAAAGCTAATGCAATAAGAAGGCCCTCAGCTTCAGTAACTCATCCGTAACCCTCTGGTGTAGCTCACTGCAGGTCTTACAAGAAGCAAGAGACTGGTGATGTTTTACCTCGTGCTGACTGCTCCCATCTTTAATCAGCAGATGAAATCTGTGCCATGGCAAATCATAGACTTGCAGGAGCACAGGACACTTTGGCAATGCATTCAGATCATTTTCCTCAAGCTATTTAAGAGTGGTCACTTAGGACATATGTACACTGAATGGCGAGGGAAATTAACACTGCCACATATTGGTTATCCACACCTACGCTTGAAACGAACATGTTTCCAATTAAAAGTGAAAGAAACAATTGTTGAAGTCACTTTGGCAGTGAGAACTCTCCAGCTGCCTCTAGATTCCTGAATAAGTGAAATGTTTGACACAGAAGCATATGTTTTTGGCAACGTTGTTTAATCCATGTTTTAAAGGGAAAATTGAAATTCTACAAGGTGTGAAAAAAAAAAAAAAAAAGATCACTGGAACATTTTCTGTTTGGAGTGACAGAGACCATGTCACCCTTCTATTCCTGTTCTCTGTAGACTTTCATTTTGGAAGAACTGCCTTACAAATGAACAGAGAGGGAACATGCTGGGTAGGCACGTAGCAGGAGAAAGCAGAGGTAGCAGCAGCCTCACATAACAGTCCCACTCTGCAAGATACTGAATAAGGCCTTGGAAGTAGAAATGCAGTCTGAATTATAAAATCAGTGAAATCTCTTACAAGATTACTGCACATGTCTAAAAGTCTGTTTTTTCTGTCTGCTGTTAAAGTTGAAGAGATGGGATGTAGAGGGGGAAACATAGCCTATAAATGTAAGCTGGTGACAAGTCATGGTTTACAGGCATCCGACAGCTCTGCCAAGGGTCTTATGCCTCCCAGTCCAACACCCAGCCTAGACTGTCTCTCACTTTAGCATGGTAGAAACTTAGATAGGACCAACTGAGTCATTTAACACTGCCTACTGCTACCAACAAGTGGCCTCTAACTGGAAAAAGACATAGAACACTGTGGCTACTGTACAAGTGTCTATAGTGCATTATCACAGGATTTGGTTCTAGAAACCAGCATTCAACTAACTCAATTTATAAAGTCTACCTTTAATGTGCTGAAATAGAAGCATTTTTACATATCTCAAATAAAGCACTATTGAATAATTTTAATTTCATGCCACAAAAAAATCCAATGAATTATTTTTTCAATTAGCACCAATCACAGAAAGACAAAAGAGAAAAGAAAAAGTGAACAAAACTATAAAAACTTAACACATACCAAGTGTTTCTGCCAAGCCCTTCTTAAAAAGAAGCATTTATTTCCATTCTTTGTGTTCTGTTTCTTAACCAGTCTTTGCCCCATTATAATGTGTTTTTCTTCATATTTCATGACGGCTTAGTTTCCTTAACAGCTTTTTGTAAGAGAATTTCTCAAAAGCTTCTTGAAAGTCCTAATAGATTATGTCAGCCAGTTCTCCTTTATCCAATATTTATTTGACACTTTCAAAGAATTCTAGTAAATTAAAGAAGCTTGATTTTCCTTTACACAATACACATTTCTTTGTCTGTTACATATCATGCTTATCTAGGATTTTTTTATAATCCTACTTTTAATTATCATTGCAGTCCATTTACTGAAGTAAGACTCACTGGTGTGTAATTCCCAGGATCATCCCTAATGTCTTTTTAAAAGACAGATAAAACATCTCCAGCGGATGATGTTAATGAGAGATTGTACATTTCTGTTAGCAGCTCAACCAATTCGTCCTTAAGTTCCCTCAGCATCTGGTCCAGGTGGCTTGTTACCCAGTTTGGAATCTAGCCAGGACAGAGGGGTTAACACCTCTACCCATGAGAAAAGTGCTTTGAAATCTTTAATGGCCAGATGCATCATGAACATCAACCTCTATGTATCTGTTGATGTTCAGCTTTTCCAGGAGCACGGTGCCCCATGCTGGGAAAATATCATGGCTTTCATCTGTGGACTCAAAGGGCAGAATTTTCTTGCAGTTTTATAGACTACAAAACTGATAGAACCATTTTAGCCATTTGTATACAAATATGCAGCAATTAGAGTGAATGAATGAAGCTCATTCCATAATTCCACTGAGCACTATAGTATCATGTAATCAGTTTATTCTACCTGCAACATAAAATTCTACTTAGTTACACAAGAGTACATTTTATCAATTATTGATTTATGAACATCTAAGGCTTTCTTCAGTCACCATTTATGCTCTTGGTTTTATCATCTCTGCTGTGCTGAGAGTAGTGTCATCCAGTGGCATAGTCTATACTACTTAAAATTCCACATACTTCAGTAGATTACCCCATTAACCATTATGTTTTCCAGGCTGTATAGATTAAAGTAATTAAACTTGTCCTCAAAGACCTAGCTCTTTGATTATGGGATCATTCTACCGCCTGCAGCACATTTGAGGTGATTTGCAGTAATATTGTCTTTGGGAATTTAGTGACCACATTACACTGACAGCAGTGTGAGCCGGTGGCCTTCGCAAAAGTCCAAATTTCATCTGTACCCCTTAGAAAATACCTCACAGAGGCATGTTGGGGCAAGGCAGCATCATTTTGGATAGCTGAATGGCTTTGTGAAACTGGAACAGGCCTGTCTAGTCCCCTAAATCAGGGGTTTCTGTTTTAGGCTGTAATGAACTTGCAACTGTGCTCTGGATGGAAGTGGCTGAAAGAGGTTTAGAGAAGACTGTACATTGGCCCATGTGAAATGAGCTGGATAGCGTCAGCAGAAAGAACAGGTGCCCATATCATACTTAAACCAAAATATCCCACGCAATTCTCAGGATAATAACTTCAGCATCAAGGCCAAGGATAAAATGAGAATGGTGACTAAACTACTTTTCCCTTCTGTAGCGGTGTCCCTTCAGGTCAAATGAAGGCATGTTGGTCTGAAAATCTGAGGAAAGCTGCATATTTTCTGGCTGTGCTTTATCTTTTCTGTGGATAAAAGGGAGATTTAAGAATGTCAATCCTGCATCTTTCACTGGCATGAAATTTGCTAAAAAATGTGTAAAGAAGGCAAAAAAAAAATTGATGCTTGCAGACAGGTTGCTGATGCATTGTGGAGAAATTTTCAAAACCATTCCCTTTAGAAATAATTCATCTTATGTGTCATATTTTTTCTCTTCTTCTCTATACTTTTTCCTTCTTACAAAAGACTGGAAAACAGGATCCTCGATGCTTAAGAGTTAATCTGCTTTGGCTACCTACTCCTCACCTGCAGTCAATATTCCCCCTCTGTGACAACCATAGCTATGAATTTATTTATACAACAGCAGTGCCCAGGGGCCCCAGTAGGGATCAGCATTTCATTTATAATATGCAGCAAAATATAGCAGAGTCCCATGTGACTTTTTTTCTTAATAAACAAAGGATGAAAGAATATAAGTGGTTCTTCCCATTTTACAGATGGGTAACTGAAACCCAAAGAGATTAAAAGACAGATGCAGAAAAGGATTTAGACGATATACTGACTGCCACTTATCCTGCCTCCCATATACTCATTACTCTGACTCTTGGCCATCTGCTTTTGGAATGATCTCTATATTTCATGGATTCCTAGATTTTTGGCTATATTTCCCTAGAGACATGTATTTCTGCCATAATATAATCTGAATCTGGAGCTGCCCAACATTGATTTCAATCCAAAATTCCCAAGGTGATTCAAAACCTTGGTTTTCTTTGCTTGTCTCATCAACGTTCCTGCTGGATTGAGTTCTGGATACAGCAGATCTCATGTATATAAGAACCTAACAGAAACCAGGAACCTGGATGGCTAATTCATGATGATTTTTGTTTTCTCTCTTTTTTTTTTCAGGATTTGGTATTAAACATAGAATGTGGATGTAAGCTTATGTCCAGTTTCACTATTTTACATACAAAGTGTAAAGGACTGATGTTAATTATACTATTCTCTATATAAGACATGAGGAACAAAAATGGAAAGTGTTTGATAACATACCTAAATATAGCAGTTGAACGCAACTCTCTGAGTCCAAAGGACTATTTTTATTTTATTTAAATCTTTTATTTGGGCCTATTTGTATTTTATTTAGCACTGTTGATACAGTGTTGTGGTGTAAGCTTCCCTGAAACACAATAAAAGTGCCTTGAATAAAACAGATAATACTCAAGTAAGAAATTAGAATGAATGAAATGAATTAGAAATTAATCTCACTAGGTTCAGTCAGAAGTTCCTGGAAAGGACAGTGTGCGGAGACAAGTCTCACTGCTTCATCTCCTTTGGCTTTTCTAGCTTTTTTTCACATGTGTCTGGGCTTACAAACCTTACCAGCTTTAGAAAGTTCCTGGATTTTGCTTTGATCCTATCTGCAGCTCTGACCATCTTGTCTTGCTGCACAGCATTCAAAGGGATGATGAGTAAAACAATAGTTCTCAACAATTCTGCAGTGCATACCAGTGGAGAATTTTCCAGTCTAGTCATAGGGGTACCTTTAATTTCTGAGTTCCTCTTCTCAGCAGTTATCTATCTGTCATCTTCTTGAGTGTAGAGAACAGTTTAAGTTATTACCAATGACAATAAATCAATCTGTGTTCAGGAATGGTCCCAGGTATCAGAGTTCATATATTAAGAAAGTGTCTCTGTTATGGTCAGTTCAGGGGAAAATTACTCTTTCTCAGAATTCTTTGGGCTATTCAGGACTATTGAATCCTAGGGACACTCCCAGATAGCAGCTTAGTTGTTATCATCCATTCTTGGAGGTTAAAATAATTTAACTTTATGGAGACAAGCCATTTTGTGCTTCTCGTCTTCAGTGCCAGAAAATAGTTCCAATACAAACGATAATATATATGGTGTTGACTAATGAGTCAGATTAGGAGTGAAACTTTTATTTTCCTCTGTTTCTAGAAGTTCTTGGTTTTTTGCATAGCTGTGCATTACAATGAAGAACAAGATTTATATTGTTTTCTTGTATAAAGAATACCAGTCTCTGAGCTACAGTAAATTTACATGCTTTCTCTGAAATCCACAGGACCATGATTAAATTTGAACTACCGATTAAATCTTTTGTTCAGTTATCACCTAGGTTCTTAGTGCTTTGCAAGATCAAGCTGCATGGATCTAATCCAATTATCTTTGCCAAAGGAAGGTTGACTTCGACTATGTGTTGCAGGATGAGTAACTGTGTATCATGATTTCAGACTTACTTTAATGAAACCCACCTTGGACTGCAATTATGCTGAGAACTTTCAAACAGATATTTGATAAATGTTGCACTCTTGAGAGGGGTCAGAGTGATGCCCCTGAGCATTGAAGAGTTTCATCTCACCCCACGGCAAAGAGCAAGTAGGTGCGACACACACTTTGTCTGAGCTACACCAAGTTGGCAACCCCCCCACTTCTGGGACTCAGGGATTTGTTGTGACACAATTATGTATTCCTGGAGAGAAAATCTCTCCAAACTGGGTCAGGAAAAAAGGCTCAGAGAACGGCCCATCAGTAGCCTCAACTGAGTTCCAAATGTATGCGATACACAAGTTGATTTTCTGCTTTCACTACTTTATTTCTTTGTCTTACCCCTTTCCTCCCTCTCTCTTGTGAGAGAGAGAGCTTTAGTCTTTTGTTTAATAAGTCTGGGTTAGACAGATAAATAATTAATTTAACAAACCGTCTGTGATCTGGTGACCAAAAAAAGGCAGCTAAAACAACATCTTAAATATCCCATCAAGAGTATGAGTTCTTGGGGAGCTAATAGGAATGTGTGATATGATTCTTTTTCTCCATGTTGGAAAGTAGTCAGCATCAGAAAGAGAAGCTGAATTTTGTAGGTTTGCCTTGTGGCCTTTTTTTTTTTTTTTTTTTTGTCATTTCTCCCTCCCCCATTTCACACACTTGCCTTGCTTTCTCTGAAAGGAAGTAAATTACCAACAAGAGCAACACTGGTCCTTTGTAGTTAAGTTCCTTAAGGATGTGTTTTGCTTTTCTGTTCCAAAGAACATTTATTACTATCTTTAACACAGAGTTTCAGTGTGTTAAAGCACAATATTCTCTCTAGAGTTTTTGTTGTTGTTGTTTATTTTTTTTCTGTAGCTAAAGGGGTAATAAAGGATATAGTTAAAGCCTTACTTAATAGTTTAAATTGTCATGCTTCCACTTTTTTTTCTTTTCTTCATTCCCAAATGACTAAGCAGATTAGCTCAGTGGTGCTAGCCTAGGAGAAGCAGTGACATTAAACATTATTCAGAGGAAAAATTAGAGAGTTCCACTAGAGCAGGAACCAGACTGTAAGTCTCTTCCCTGGCTGACAAACCCTCAGTCACTGGAGTGCATTAACCAAAGTCCTACTGCCCACACACAACCATGTATACTGCTGTACACACTCCTGGGAGTGGTGTGAGATTGAAGTGCCTCTGCCAAAGGCTGGATCCTCTACACCCTGGCCTGGTGATGTCCATCCCAGAGACTGCACATTAATCTGTAAGCAAATGAATGTATGGAACCAAAACCAACAACAATCAAAAAAAACCCCAGACCCCAAAACCCCAAAAACAACAAGCAAATAAACAAACCAAACACAACAACAACAAAGAAAAAAAAAAAGAAAATGGCAGGTTTTAAAATGTGTTTTAAAACTTGCCTATTCCATTTATGATTCACAAAAAACTGCTATTGCCTTCTGCCAGAACAAGACCATCAGACATTTGAGCTGAGGACAGCTTCAGCCCTGAAGTCCCACAGACATTAAGAGGGAGCTGGAATGCATTGCACAGCACAGTGACACAGAGGTGCATGGGACAGCTGTTGTCCTACCCAGAGTTATGACTCCAAATTCTTGCTGAACTGTAAAAAAAATTGTTAGGGGCCTACAGGACTGGGAATGATCCAAGCAGAGGTGTGCTGAACTGTACTGATACACACCCAATTTTACATTTTGGATAAATAAAACAAAGCTTGCATTTCCAGAATAGGTATTAATTATGATCTTCCGAAGAATATTTTGCTCACACTAATGCAAAACACACATACATGAGAAATTCAATAGTGCGTATGTCTAACACTGGAAAGCTTTTGTGCACTTCCATCCTATGCTTTCACTTTGATGCCAGGCAGCTGAACACATCTTCAATGATCCTTGGATTCCTTTTTAACTCTATGAGCTGGAATCCATCACTTCCCACCATTTTCAAGTGTGAGAATTCGAAAGGTTTATTCTGATCATTAATCAGCCCCTCCAATTAAGCACAATTACACCCTATAATGATAGTTATAATTATTGATTGATTAATCTTTCAACTATTAATTAAGAATCTTAATTAAAGGAGTTTTTTCATGTTATTTAAACTGAAACATGACTAATTATTTTATAATTTACCCAGTATGTGCAGAAACTGCATTAGTTCTGTTGTGTTTTCTCTGTTGCACTGCTGCATTGGAAAAGCTGGATTTAGATTTTCAAAAATAGCTATATATAATAGCAATATATTTCAAAAATATATTGCACAACCAACCTGTGGTCATCTTTGTCCATCCAAGTTTTCAGAAAAGGCTGAATCTGAAATGGCTCTTACAATAGCAGATACAAAGTGATCTCATGAGATTTAATAGTTAATTTGAAAATCATGGTCTGTGCCTGCCAACTGTCATGGATACTTGAATTATTCTTCCTTAGCCTACAAGGTGTCTCACAATATGTAAGCCGAGAAAGTTATTTATACTCTGGCATGAGTGTAAACACAACTGAAGCCGTACTATGTGAGGCAGGATGAAAAGTTCTAGTCTCTAAAAAACTTCCAGTCTCTAGTGTATTTATTTTGACTATCAGAAAACTGAAGTAGGGCTGCAGAGAATGAATTTATAAAGACGACAAAGTTCTAAGATGATGAGGCACTTAGGTTTACCCATAGGCACAACTCTTCTTATTTGGAAGAAAATACATGTCAACTATATGGCAAACTTACATAGAGAATCATTTCTAGGTTTGCTTTTCGTTGTTTAACTCAGACTTCCACTTATATTGGAGGAGACCAAACTCTTTATCTCAGTGCTTCAAAAAATCTTCATTTGGGGGAGACTTTTAGTTCAAAAAATAACTTTCTTTTTTCCTAACAGAGACAGACTATTTGTTTTATATGAAGCCATGGTAATGTTTAATTCTATTAAAAGTGATGGATACAAGGACAAGTTTTAAAAAATCTATCATCCAAATTTTAGCTGTCTATAATTAAATTAACCACTCCCTATATAGTTACTGGATAGAAACAAAAAATTCTAGGCTGTGATTCATTTTGTGCTTAAATAGATCCTTAAAATGTCAGGCAAATTGTTCTCTCTTACAGCTTATTTTTCTCTGTTGACTATAAAGGGAGGAAAAGATTCCTCGTTCAGATATATAACTCTAAAAGCAAGCAAGATCAATCTCTCCCTGTGTGTCAAACTCTTGCACATGCTATTTAATATTTTAACTTCAGTCTGTGGCAAAAACTTTCTATGCTAGAATACACATTCTGAGAATATCCATTTTAACAGTTGTTATGTTGAACATATAATGGGATTATTTGTGTGAACATAAATAATGGTGGAAGACTCATGTTGTTTAGTCCAATAACAGAACTAAACTCAGCAGAACACAGCATAAAGACATATGCACTTTTTATAAGGAAATTAATCAACAGAGGATATTGATTTACAAAACTAATAGATTCTGTTAGAATAGATCCTTCTAACTATAAAACTTTCAGTCTAGAGAATGTTATTTTACTCTAAATGCGTCAAAATTAATTGTTCTCTGGTTATATTTTTCTTAAAAGCTTTACCTCTACACAGTAAAAGAAAGTTGTGTCATTTCAAGTTAATCCCTTTCCATTTAAAAAAAAAAAAAAAAAAAAAAAGGAAAAGGAAAAGAAGCTCAGAAGAATCAGTCAACTGCATGCGTGGCAGATGCAGCAGATGTACCTCGGTCTATTAGTAGTGGGTTTTGTTGATAGTATACACCAGTAAGCTGGAAATTTTCTAAAGCTCATGACATATTTTGACCAGCATATGAAATACACTGGAAATAAGGTTAAAAACTTATGTAACTGCTTCATAAATTCACTTGTCTCTGACCCTGATTTGCCTGTACCAAAACTGGCAGAGATCAACAGCGTCAGAAACATTTGTACCAAGAGAATGCTGATTTCTGAGAACTGACCTGTTTTTCAGGCTGTTAGAAATATTGCTTCTGTTCAGGAAGGATTGAGAGTTTGTTTTTGTTTTGTTTTTAACCTAACCTTACACCTCCATATGACTACAGCAGCACCTTGTCAAGATAAGCTGTCTGACTTAAATCATCCTTTGCTCTGTATCAGCAGTGGGATGAAAACACTACTTGGAATGGAACTTAAAGGCCTGGGATTTTCACTGAAGTCATGATGATGTCTGTACAAGAGAGATATTCAGGAATGAATACAATTCATATTGTATAAAGTGCTGGAATTGACTTTGGGCAGCTTTTCACTGCAAGCTCTTCTGAGCCCTCATCAGAAGTCCGTTGTAGCCAACTGAAAGAGTCCTCTTTTCTCTGAATTTTAGCTGGGCTTGTACATGTCCAAAACGTCTGGTGCGAGGATTATATTCTGAACTGCAGTAAGTTCAGTCTGCAAGAAAGTACAGACCAAATCTTGATATATTTTTGGTACTATTTGACCACCAACTTCCCTTGACTTTCATTGAGTTTAGATGAAGTAAAACTCAGCAGTAGTGTGCAGAGTCTCCTTCACAGTTTGAATGTCACTGACCTGTTTCCATCAATAACTATATGGATACCCATGCTCGCCAGATCAGAAACAATTTATTTACATAATTTTGCATAAGCTATAAATCATCTGCTTCCAAAGAATCTGTATAAAAATCCCCAAAATTTAGAAAATATTTTACTTTTTTTTTTTCTGGTTTACCTTCTCTAACTTTAAGCATATAAAAATATTCTGTCCATGCTAATCTGATAAATATTAATAGATAGGTTTAAACACTCAACAAATATATTACTAAAATAGGTTCTGATTTTTAAATCATTACTGGTTCACCCATAGCCTTGCTAGTCCAAGGCTCAAACTATGTATTAACTTTGTAACACTTGGGACAATAAATATTGGCAATCACTACTTCGGGTGCTTTTTCTGTCTCATTCAAATTGTACCACAAGGTGAGTTCTCAGCGATGAACTAAATTTCCCCAGAAGTTCACAGAGCTTTCGTTATCAGCATCTCTCCCCAGCACACAGGGCCTCGCGTTGCTCACACAGACAGCACCAAAATGCACTGCAGAGCTTTTAATGCATTCTGAATAGCTCTTGTCATTCAGGATCCTTCATTTCATGTTTCAGATTTTCCCAGGGGGCTTTGATGTTAATCCATTTCACACTTCTAACACATCTGCTCTTCTTCTGGCTTTCTTATCTCTTCTGAGCATTCAAATAAAAAAAAAAAAAAAAAAAGAAAGAAAAAAAAGAAAAAGAAAAAAGTTTTAGCTGTCATTGTGCAGTTTCTGAAGCAAGACTTTAATGATGAAGCACATTCCAGCTAACTTCATTGATACTTGGTTTAGCCACACAAGGAGTTATATATGCACATTATATCCAAGGCTAACTGCTTCTCCATTATTTTGAATTTCTCTTGACTCTTTATGCAAATTAGGAAACTGCTGCTCATCACAGTCCCTAGGAGTAAGACAGTGTGGTCCAGTGATTAATTTTTGCCCATTAACAGTTTGGTTTTATAAGAAGAAGCCACTCCTCTCCAGAAACATTAATTAAGCTATGACCAGAAAAACTTTCACATGTAGGTGCCAATACAAAGCAAAATGCAGAGCAAACACTGGGCAGTAGTCACTTCTAGTCATAACAAGAGTGGCCAAAATTCAGTGTTCTGATCCTTGTTGTAAGTTCTCAGACAAATTACATTTTCTTCCATCAGAAGGCTAAGATTTAAAGTAGAAATAAGTAATACTAATAAGTAACTCAGAGAATTCAGAACCCATCATTGTTTTCCACCACACTAGAAGTGTGATTTAGCTCATGTACTTATAGCAGCTCTATGTAGTCAAAGCTAGATGCTCAGTCTCACTCCACAATCAGTGGTGAAATACTGGAAGCTCTGTGTGTGATTCATCCCATCCCAAGATTTCAGTCTAGATAGGTGGGATGAATCACCATCTCTAGGTGTCACTTTCCAATGACAGGCAAAGTTTCTGGATGACAGCTTAAACTAAAATTTTAACATTCAGGTAGCTAAGAGCCAAGTGAAAATAATCCTAACTTCTGATTTTATCTTGGAGTATAAAAGAACTATTATAAATGTCCTTAGAGTTACTTCTTTATCCTTTTTTTTCCCCCATGCCTCAGTAAAGCATTAAGGCTATTAATGATCATCCCCATTCTAAATATGAAAATGCACTATTTCATGGTTAAACTTTACAGGAAATGTTCTATTGTACAGTCACACCTTATTTGAGGCATGTTTTGTGGGACTGACCAAAACTGGTTGCTTAACAAAGGCAGTAACTTAATAATGCTGGAAAAGAATTGTATTCAAAGCATCTCTACAGACAGGAGGTTACCTAATAACATTCTATTGTAGGCCTGTCACTGTCTATGAAAGACATGCATTATCATATAAATGAAAAGACTACTCTTTTCCATCATCCATATCCTCACTCCCCTGCCCGCCCCGATACAAAAAAAAAAGGAAAAGACAAATCTGTCCAGACCAAATTCTAACAACATGAAGTTCTTTGCAAATTCTTACCAACTCTTGGCAGTGCTCAAGTTTTTTTAAGTCATCTTATTACTAAATGGACAATTAATATTAAAAAGGATCCCAATAACAACCTGTTGACCACAGCTTTCCCATGGAATGACTGTTTCTGGCTTACTCCCTTGTTTCCTGTTGTCCCAGTGTTCCTTCTTAGCACAGACAGCGCTAGTCCCAGAATTGTTGGACATGAACTTATGAAAAAAAAACAGGATACTGTCATTTGGCCATTGCAGATGGTGGTTTGCAAAGATGCTTGAGGCATTAATGATGATTTAAGCATTAAAGATGATTAGGCATTAAAAAGTTTCTCATAAACAGTGCAATCTCTAGCGAAAAGGGAAGTCAAAGGATGTGTGCAAATAGGGAGGTAATGGATCTGACTAGAAAATCTGATTAATATAATGAAATGTTATTCACATAATCAATCCCATTTCGTTCAAATGAAATCAACTACTGAACAGTAGTTAAAACGAAGAGAAACTTTTCTATGATGGAACCATTTTCTGTCAGAAAAGCTGATTTTCCAAATGAAATACTATAACAACAGTGGTTTCATTGCTATTTTCACAGAAAATGTGGTTGAGAATAGTATTATTAGAAATGAAACACACGAATGAAAAGAAGCACCTTATTTTATCAGAATTAAATGCTTTAATAAGGTCACGCTGATTTCTTTTTGTCAGACTGTAATAATGTCTGTGTAGTTAGTCAATCCTGACTTAGGAAAAAGAGACCTTTCAAAACAAGTGAATTTTCTGGAAAAGAGAAATTTCAAGATGTTCAGATTGCACCGTTGAAACAGTGTTACAGATCTAGGCTTACAACCCACAATGTTTAGGAAATTTTAGGCACTTGTCCCAAAATATTTGAAAGGAAATATCTGAAGGTACCGAATAGGTAAAAATGCTGTAGTTTTTTGTGTTTTTTTTTTTTTTCCCCGTCAGATAGAGCTTTTTGGTTTTCGTTTTTCTTTTTTTTTTTTTTATTTCATGCAAAAGTGGCTCAAAAATAGGTTAAAAGGTATTTTATATATAGTGTATATATATATATATTTAAAATGCTAAGAATTGAAAAAACAAAAAAAAAAAAAAAGAAGGAAATAGAAAAACAATAATTGGCAAAATACTCTCAACCAGTTCAGGTTTTTAATTTCTCATGTGCAGTCAAAATCCTCCATATTTGTTTGATCAGACACTAAAGAATTTGGGGAAATACAATTTCATTGTTTTGTCCTATCCCTCATTTTGCCAACTGTAATTTTGCAATCCATGTAATTTTTTAATCTCCATTCATAAAAGAACTTCTAGTTAGAATAGAGTTCTCATCATATATTTCAGTGGTAAACTCAGACAATGGGGACACTGAGAGATGGAGTCCACCAAAGAAAGGGAAGGACTAGAGCAGGTAGTCAGTCAGCTATACCTCCCATCGGGTAAGCTGGCAACAAGTGAGTGTTTCTAACTTGAGTTTGATGATGCAAACTGATTTTTATATGAATCTTTCTGTAGCAAAATCAAATTGTCTGTGCTGATTTTTCTAATAAGACATGAGGATTTTTTTACATTTTTCCCTGATGTCTTTAAGGTGCTAATTGCTTGCTACTGCTGCTAGATAACAGAGTTGCTAGCTGAGTGTCAGAAATGTCTGGTTTGAAGCTACACCGTAGATGGTGAGTGTGGAGGGGCTTTTAGTGTTAAGTATCTGACGTGCTCATAGTTTTTCTTTCAGGTGCCTGAAAGGACACTGGAATTCATCATGAACAAAAATTGCTAGAAAGACCAAGACTATTTTTGATATGGTTTAATTTTGCACTATCTGCTACCAAGGTTCTTCCACACTCTCTGCTTCTCTCCTTCCCTTCAGAAATAGTCACATGGCTCACACTCCTCCGCTCTGTATTTGGTGATCATGGTCCTTGAGTCTACAGACTCATTGTTGCTGCTTCTGAGTAACCTTTGTCAGCCAGATATTGTCTTGCTAGAGCTGAGTAATTTATTTTCCAGGAAACAGATGGGTTTTCTACTCCTAATGGAAGGTTTTATTCATTCCTGCTCCCCACCATACCTCCTGTTTCAAATATGTATGACTGGAGAATAAGTGTGACCTCACTTAAAGGCTTATTGGAGACCTGCAATTTTTTTGTTACTTCCCAGTGAATTGAATGACTATTAAAATAAAAAAAACAAAAGCCCTTCTCTGACTCATACTGACATTTTGTTCCAGAATGGAAAAAATATAAGAATGGCTAGGATGTCTGTGTAGTTATTAGAATTGTGAACACATTTTAAAGTTTCCAAAACAACTTGTTCATTTGAAGAGTAACGATGCCTAAAGTACCTCAGAAGTTCTGTCTCTTTTGACAATATTTGACGCTGAAGGAACATACCTTTTCTTAACAATAATCAAGTTTCTGAAGTAGATCTTATCTCAGTTACTCAAATTGCCAAGTTACCAGTTACTCATATGATCAAGACTGGATGAGGAATTAATTTTCAGAGGATGCCAAGTGACTTTCTAACCTGGCAACAAATGTTCTGTTGTAGGAGGCAAATCATACCAACTTTATAGTCTAAATTGAATTTTAGTCTCTCCAAACAAGACAGACAGACAGAACGGAAGCTCTTCTAAGTAATTTTGATTGTAGACCCCCACATGCTAACTACATACTACGCACTTACCTGAGATCACAGAACCACAGAATCACAGAATATTATGAGCTGGTGCGTATTTGACTTAATTCTGCATGTTGGAAATCATGAAAACACATTCACACATGCAACACCCTGAGAAAGAAAACAAACTGAAAAGCCTTCCCAAAGCAAAAGGATCCTTCCAGACAACGAGGATGTTATTTAGGTCAAGAACCCTGTCAACAAGGGAGGCAAGTGGTCGAAATGAATTTAAAGGCAACCCATGCTGGAATTTAAGACAACCACAAGAGCAGCAAAGCTGGCACAGAGCAGGCAAGTGCCACTGGATGCTGGGAAGGCAGAAAGTTTCAGAAATATTGTGAAGTCAAAGGTTGTAGAGAGGAGAAGGATAAAGCACATATTTTAAGATGACATTTTATCCTTTGAAAACCTGTTTGCTTTGGTCTGTTACTAAAAAAATTAGGACAAGGATTATTGTCCTATTCGTTTCACCCTGTTTCATGGAACATTGTTCTATAAAAATAAGTTACTGTTATTATCATGATAAATAAAGGACAGATCTGAACAGCACTATAAATTTTGGTAGTTTCAGATCTATTGCATGAATTTAAATGGATGTTTTGTCACGGTTATCTATTCCCTTGACCACTCTTTTCAAAGAATTAAAGGTACAGAATTTTAATATTCAAATCAACTGCATTTTGCAGCATCGTTTCTTTAGTATTTGGAAATGAAGCAGTGTTAATAATAATGATCATGCCAAAATATAAATACTCACTATAAATAATTGCTACTAGATGCAAGCAAAACATAGAACTTAGATCTTTTCCTAATCAAACTCTTTTATCCTTGTTCAGTGAGCTGTTGGATCAGGGTGAGGATGAAGACTGAAAATTCTGACTTTTCAAATGATACAAAATCACTGAGGTCTGAAAATAAATCAGGAATCAGAGAGATATGTCTGCAAAAGGCTTAGAAATTATGAAGGATTAAAAACACAGTCTGGAAAAGAAAAACATTTCCACCTTTCCCAACACTACTGCAGTCCTGGCATGTTCCACAAATTACTGCCTTCCAACAGCAAGACTTTCTTAAGGGGACTCTTTAGCAATATTGACATGCACTTCCAAATTTAGTTACAAATAAATAAAACATAACACAAAATAAAATCCGGACAAGTGGCTGATAACTGTTCATAGTATTTCAGAGAATAAATAAGGTTATTCATACTAAATTGTAAATCTGTGAGGGTTTTTTGGGGGGGAGTCGATCTGTCTGGATTTGACCCTCATCCAAGATATTGTTGTGGAGGAGAAACAGGAAAGTTTGCTGGGAATCTTTTGTAACAACATGGTTATGTTTTATTTATTTTAAAGGAAAGAAAGAGCATAGTGGAAAGAGTTGGCTTTAGCAAGGAAGCGCAGAGTCATCCAGCTGAACTTCAGAGGTGAAATTTGGGGTTTGTTTCACTGCAACTTTCATTTACCAAAGGTTTTTTAGCCATAAATCTGCATTCTTATCAAAATAAAAAAGAAAGAAAATCAACCACAAAGTCCAAGTAGACAAGACTCCTTACTAGGTTACTCATCTTAATTCAAATTATTGCTCTGTCTTTGTGAAATATCAAAACCACTTGCAATTTGTTAATCTTCATGTGCATCTTTTTCAGTCTTATATTTAGAACTATGCACTCCTTTTCAACAAGTATTCACTAGAAGAATACCTTGTACTTGAACCCTGCACAACAGAAGTCAGTTTCAATACTTTCATGTACTACTCCAGTGAAGGATGGAAGGGGCTGCAGGAGAAAAATGTGTTTTGAAATAATAATGAATTTTCTGGATTGAAACATCCTTTCTCACCCAGCTCCTGTTAAAACACATTTTTTAGAATCCTTTCTCCTTTTCATCCTCAGGATTCAGTGCCAGTTCTAGACAAAATAAAGAACCCGATCTGAATTAGCCCTGTTTAAAGATGGAAATTGAACCAGATGACCTCCAAAGGTCCTTTCCAACCAAAATTATTGTTCCTAAGGCTACTGTTCAGTACAATTTCTTGCTGATTGTCAGGAAGGGAAAAAAGGAGATGTGTAGGCTTCAACAGTGGTGTCTGGTGACATGCAGTCAGTTGCTGACCCAAATATACTCAGTGCTCAAATATATAAAGTCATAATGGCATAGGGATATGGAGCAGAATAGATGAAATTATGTTAATTGAGATTATAAGAATATAAGTAATTTAATAACCTTTGAAAATTAGACAAGCAGAGTTGGTGAGAGCTTTAAATACAAACAAATGTGAGTGGCACATATTCTATTTTAGCATATAGCTGGCCTGTACAACAAAAACTTTAACTGAATGGGCCTATGCAGTACCTAGAATTTGGTGTAGGGTTGGCAGACTTGCTTAAAGTTTGCTTGAATAATCTAGAAATAACATAATCACCTCTAGAAATCTTGGGAATACTTTTGGAAGTGAGTAGCTTATTTTCCTTTTCAGTTTGAAGACCTGTACTTTCATTATTGTAACTTATTTTGTTTAGGAAATCAATAGAGATTATGCTGACATTATAATTACTGATCAAAAATGAGGACAGAAACAAGGCAATGAAAATAACCTAAAACTTTCTCAACAAATAAGACACGAAAGAACCCTTCTGAACCAGTTTTAAAATGTCTGCCCTGTATTTTTTTTTAACAGAGACTCTATTCTTCAGATAATATAATGAATAACACACGCTAAGCATTGAACAAATAGGTCTGTAATTATACTACGGGGTCTTAGTGACACTGATAAAACATTCACCATCACCCTCTCATTGGAATTAGGCTAATTATGTACATAGTTGGGTGTCCATTAATCCTATTATTATTATTATTATTTAACAGTATTATTCATAATTTAAGTTTTCCTTCCTTTAATTTCAGCTCTGTAAAAAACGAGAATGTTCCATGCTTAATTAACAGCCAAAAGCTTGAAAGTACAGTATAATGGGACATTATGGGGGCTCTATAGTGAGTTAATGACATAGCAACCAGCTAATGAGAATGAGGAATTTTTACAATGGCATTCTAAAATGAACAGCACAAAAGCACAAGTTGTGTCAAATAACATCATTGGCAGTATCCTTTCTTAGTCTTCAGAAGTGAGGTAGGCTTTAGAACCATATCCTGCACTCCTCAAAGAAGTAAGGTTCATCCCTGCCCTAGCAGTGGTTTTTTTTAGTATGAGGAAAGTTAGCTTAGTAAACCTTGAGATACTGCATTACCGGTGCCCATCTCTAGGACCCTCTCTAGTAGCCATTCTCTTAGGCCAAAATCTGTCTCAAACAATGGAATAAAAGAAGGAACAGGAGACAACAAGATCTTAGGCTGAAAGAGTCCCGAAACAAACACCCTGTTAAAAAATTGCCTTTCATCCTGGGTTGTAGTTGTCTGGCTTGCAGGATGGAAGTGTTCTCCATACAGCATGGAAAAGATGATTTCTAAAGAGGGAGACTTTATTGAACTCAGTATAACTGATGTTAAATGAACCTGGATTTTGTTCTTATTATTCAGGTACAAGTTGACTGAATAATATTCAAAAGATGTGTGTACCCACATGTATAACTGCATAGTAATATTATTTTGCTGCAACAAGGTGTTGGTTTTATGGAGGACAAAGAAGAATAGTTTTCCAGCAACTGATCATTCTTTGACTGCACAACAAGCAAGTGGCTAATGTTTTTCACAGAGTTTTGCAGTATTAGTGCTACTGAAATTCAACCTAAATTAAGCCTATTGAAGTAACTATATTTTTACATCAAGTGATTACGGTAGCCTACACAGAATACTCTCTATTCTACCTAATTTAGAAGAGGCTGAACTATTAATTACAACTTTCCTCTGGGAATACTTCTCTGTGCTTGTTTAAGAATAGCTAGAGTTGCAATCAGCCTCAGATATTTCTCTATAACAGAAAAAATTACCTACTTTCCAGAAATGCTTCTCCTTTGACTCAAAATTAATCCCCCACAAACCCATGTTTTGCATCAGAGAACTAAGTCTGAGATGGCTGAATTTACATGAATTCTTCCTCCATGTTTACATGATTTGAAAACTATTTTAAAACTGCCAATTCAGACTGTTTCTGTCACTAGAAACACAAGCAGGTGTGAGCGTAGATCTCAGGTGATAATCCTTCATGTGTGTGATGCAAAACTCTGTAGGAAGGAGTGGGTATGAAGCAGTTACCACGCTGTGTTGTATCATTTCTAAATCTATTATTGGAGGTCTCTGGTCTCAAAACCAGCTCCTGAATCAAAAAGTCAGATTATGAAAGTCAACTCTAATCCAATACATTTCAAAATGGCTCTCTGGTCAGTGAAGCAAAATCTAAAAATTGACTTCAAGAAGCAGAAGTAAAATACCAAATATACTTCACTCATCTACTCTAAAAACATGTGGAAAAAAAGTCGGAAAAGTAATTAATATGGAATTGTACAAACACGACAGTGGAAAGAATTATTGTCTCGTTTTTCTGTGAGCAAATATGGGATTTAACGTACAAGTAAGGTTGAATGAGAGAAATCAAAAGGCACATCAAACAGCTTATTGGTATCTCTGTTGAAGAACACTTACCTCTTCTTTGTGGTGAGGATGAAGATGCTACAGCAGAAAAAAAGTTTTCCCAGTTTGTGATGTTTTTCTACCTTCCTAACATTTGTTTCAGTGATTACATTTTTTCCTTAAAGTTTCTAGACTGGTTTTGAGCTGAGCTGAATACAGGAAAGGCTAGTTTTGATTTACTATAAAGGCCTGACAAGGCATGTAATTGTTTACATTTGAGAATTTAACCCTAAAACAAAAATAAAACAAAATACAATAATTTCTTATTCAAATGTTATTGGTCCTGCACATATTCTGCATCAAGAGAAAAAGAATTACCATTTCTCTCATTCCCTTTGTGCAAATCAGAAATGAAAACTAAATAACTGGGCATACCATGCCAAACACTCATAAATCAAATCTGCCCCCAAATAAGCACTATTCATAATAAAGATATGCAAATAGCATTGACAGAAGCCATGCAAATCATTTCACAAGTAAATCAGGGTAAGTGGGCAGTAATAAATTCCAGTTTGACTGGAATGGCAGAAATTTAGACGAATTAGTGAAAGGTGGGAATGTTTTACAACCAGATGGAAAGATGGTAATCATTTGATCAAGTGCAACTGGACACTGTAAATTATTCCATCTTTCTCTCCAGGATGAGACATGCATGTGATATCAACTTCTTCTAGACTTATTTATATAAATCTTTTGGGTGGGTGGGGATAAAAAATGTGCAGAAATATCAACAACATCATGTTATTATTCCGAATACAAACTTAACCCAATAACCGTTAGAGCTAGGGAAAAATATTCTGTTCATTATTGTAGAGGTTTCCTCCATAATGTTTGTAGGAGGGGCTTTTAGATAAGGTGTTAACCTGCATCTTTCTTTTCTGGCTGCACTATACAAGAGAAAGGGAAGGAACAAAGACAACCCTGAGGAACACAGACACGCTGATGATGCACAAAAGAGAGGATCCTTTGCTGTCTCTTTGGACAACACTTATGCTATGTTAGTTCTTGTATCTGATGCCTAGGAGCTAGGGTAACAGGTATCTTAGAGACTGGAAAGACAGGAGAGTCAGATAGTTTGATGAGGCAGAACCATGAGTTTAACATCAGTAAGGCCCATGTGCCCCAAGGATCCAGGCTGAACTCTGGATTTTCAAAAAGACCTAAGTCACCTAAGTCATTCTGGTTGGTATGTATATAATATTTTTGTGTTATAATGTCAAAATAGAAAGAATACAACCAAAGCTTGAAGTCTTATGTTCTCTATTATGCAACTGAATCCATAGTGACACACCTACAATGGAATCAAAGACTTTTTTCTATCTATTTGGTTGGAGTTTATAACAGTTTTTGAAGATGTTTATCAAAATGATAGATGGATAGTTTTTAAAATGGAAACATGAATTAACTATCCCATTAAAATCTCTGAAGAAAAATATTTAGGGTATACTTCCCAAACAAGAAGCCAGTCCTTATTTCAAAAGATATATGGTTTAAGGCAGTAAAACTTCTCCAGAGCTTCATTTCTCCTATATCATCTGTATCCTCAAATCCTACCCTACTGGAAAGGTAATTTTTCCCTAGCTTCTTTTCTAGTTTTGTTTTGGTTTTTTGTTTTGGTTTGTTTTTTTTTTTGTTCTCTGCCTTATTTTTTTTTTCTTTCAAGGCACAAACTTTAGTCTAATTTCTTAGGTGACTGAGATGCTAATCAAGCAATTCAAGACAGAGAGGCTAGTGAAAATAATCAAATGTGAAACTGTCCAGAGGAAACACTCTACTTTGAAGTAAAAGAGAGGAAATTGTCATTTTGAAACCACTAGAGACAGCCTTCTTGTTACAAAGAAGACCCTGGGGAGTCACTACCTGATTTGCTCTTAGTCAGGCTGGCATCTCAGTGACAGGGCAATTGTAATTAGGATGAATAAAATGAGAGAAGTGCCAGCTCCCCAATTTGAAATTCAGTGAGGAACATTAAAGACACAGCATTATGTTTAATTTTTTGAAGAATCAGGCACTGTGCTAACAGGTAGCAGAACTTCCCCCTACGGGGATAACTTATATAAAATCTGAACCTCTCTCCATGCAGAGAACAAATATGATACAGACAAAAGAGCCCAGACAGTTACAGAATTTTATACAATCTTTAGGAAAAGTTAAGATAGAAAATCAGACTTTGGGATTTTTTTTTTTCCTTCTGTGATGAGTTATGCAAAAGAAAAACAATGGAGATTCACTAAGGTAACTGACATCCCACTCTGATCTTTCATCTTTTCCTCTGACTAATGAAAATTACAGGGTACAGATGCATCAAAGACCATTCTTATCATTGCCATTAGAATCAATAATTCCAAAAGAGAATATTTTCAGCATCATTTTCTTGGTATTTATAATTGAATTCCAGGTAAAAATAACAGTAGTTCAAAAAAAATGTGCACAGTTACATATGAAAAAACTAAAAGTTCATATTTAAGAACTGAACTCCATTCAAAATCTCTTTTAAAAGTGAGATATCTTGTGACTGCAATAGAAAAATATGCACAATGGGAAAGTTTGATGTCAATCTTCATCTCCAAATATAAATTAAAAATCTCAGACAGAAATTGCATCTTCTTTAAAACAAACACAAAATAACAAACACCAATCAAACAAACAAATCTCACCCATTGCAAAGAATAACTGTGGACTGTCAGCAAATAATCAGTTGGTGGCTCTACATATAAAGAAATATGGTTCCCCAGAGACTGAGTTCTGGCTTCAACTCTTCTTCAGTAGCCAAGTACCTTGTGAAAGAGACAACCAGGGAGTAATAAGTATACTGCATATAATTTTACTCTTTGTTTCTGAGAGTTGAAACAAAGCCCTGAATATGAATATAACTCAAAGCTGGAAAAGTTTCCTTTTTTACAAATTTGAAAGCTACGCTTTGGGACATACATATATATATGTGTGTGTGTGTGTGTGTGTGTGTGTGCGCTGCTTTCCTTTCTAAGACTTTCATTTTAAAATTGTAGAAAAAGGTTCCAGAAACTTGAAAAAAATTTTATTTAAACATTTTTTGGTGTGGTTGGCTGACCCTTGGAAATCTACATATAGTCATAAAAGCATTTGTGTCTTCAGAATTTTTTCAAAACAAGTACAAGCTTTAATGAAGGACTTGTGTGACCATTTGTGGATACATCAACATCATGGGGGCCACAGGTTCAACACAATCAAGTCCTCCTCTGACGCAACAGCTCAAGATGATAAATACTAGTCTGCCACTGAGCTTAAATTTGGTCATGTCTAGTTTGTAGTAGTGCCTAAATCTAATCCTAGAGAAGCTCCTGTCTATACTACAGTTTGAAGCTGGTTTGTAAGCAGGTAGGTCAGGAGACAACCTTACTGTAATTGGTCCCTCTGGCAGTTCTGCATCTGTAATGTAGGTGGACTGTCAGGGTAACTTTTAGATTTCTTTTTTTTGGGCTGTCAGCCCACTCAGTGCCACAACCATTAAATTCTGTTGATAATATCATTTTTCAAAGAGAAGCTACCTTCCTTTTTGACTTGCTCCAGCTGCCTCCATCACCTCGTTCTGTCATGAAAGTCAAAAAGTCAACAGCTATGTATTGCTATTACTTGTAGTTCTAGGTTTGCCAAATTAAATTTTGTACTCAGCTGCATGAGTCCTGGTAATCTATCTATCTATCTATCTATCTATCTATCTATCTATCTATCTATCTATCTATCTAATTAAGTATTTTTTTCTGGAACCTGGAAATTAAGAATTCCAAACTTTGACATTAAGTATCACAACTATTGTCACCAGACTCCAGTCTCATCATCATTACATCAGGGTTTAAAACAAGCAAACAAACATAACAAAACCAAAAAAAAAAAAAAACCAAAGAAAACAAAACACAACAAAAAGAAAAAGAAAAAAGTGTATTCCTTTACAGTACCTCCCCATGGGGACTCACAGGAAATCAAGTAGAGAAGAAGATCTGTGCCTTTTGCAGAAAAAGAAAATGATGCTTTAAATTTAAGCAAAGGAAAAGAGAACTGGGAACTAAATCAGGTGATTTCTATTAACAGGGAAAATGAAGAAAAGCTTTCTGGCTATCATATCTCAGCCCCCAGTGAGCAATTCTGTTTGTAAGATAACCTTTTGAGACTTCTCCGTTTGAAAACCAGGACTTGAGACATTAGACACACACACGAAAAAATTACTTTTAGTCCAGTGTCCCATCATTACGTCATTCTTCAGAAAGCAATCAAGCTGGCTAAAATCCCCTGGCAATATCCTAAGCTCTCTGTTTTTGAATCCCCCCAGTCTTGTCACCCCATTTCACTCTGTTGAATCCTAGCAACGGTTTTGTTTCCAGTTTTCATCAACAACATGGTTAACTTTTCTACTGGAACAAGGTCTCATGGCTCTCCTTTAATAGCCCAGCAACAGCATAAGTGTAAAAATCTGTTGAGGTTTGATGGGAAATAATAATAATAGCAAATAAATAAATAAATAAATCATTGCAAATTGCTGCTAACCAAAGAAGCTAGGATGAATAAGAGGACTTGTATGAATACATCCATGGAAACTGGCTAGAGAACATTTAGACCTGTTTTAATGAGCAAAAGGACAAGCTAATGATGGCTGGAAAGTAATGGGAACATTGAATTCAACACAATATATTTTGTTCCCATGAAACCCATCTTCAACAAAATGCTTTAAAAAAATCGGTAAATAAAAGTAAAATCCTGTTAATGGTAGTAAACAACAAGAAAACTCCAGTAAAAACTTGAGAAACTTCAAAGATATTACCTCAGTGTGAGGAATTCTGGGTATCATAAGGAATGACCAGTTAAGTCATTCAATATCAATAACTCGTCCTACGGAGTGATATTAAAATCTCCCAGGGAGGATTAGGGATCCCCTAGGACTACTATCTCCTGGGGAGGAGATATTAAAAACATTTAAAGGGGAAGTGAGTGATTGATTAACAGTGGGTAAGATGGGCAGACGAGTGTTAAAATCTCTAGACAGTTGAAGATAACATATATATGCAGTCCTGGATAAATAATGAATTATGAAACACATAAGACCATTACTTCCATTGTATTTTCAATGGGTAGACAGGAACCAGAATTTCACTCCACATGAGCCACAAGCTGCCAAAAATGAACTTCAGCCTAAAAAAGTACATATATATCTGTATATTTCTGCATCTGCCCAAGACTCTGGAGACATATTTGGACTGCATCCAGAGCTTCCCATAGAAGGAAAAACTAACTAATCCATGTTACTCTCTCCACTACATTTGAAATGATAATTAAAGCTCAAGGTTGTTTCCAAAAATCACTTTACGTTCATGTTATACCAGCCTATTTTAAGTGTAAGTTTCAGTCCACATTTAGGAAATGATGATGGAGAAACCTCAGTTTCAACCCCCCCACTGCAAAACAGAGACTATTTGCAAAGCATGTTGAACCTGTCTTGGCCACCAGCACTTACCCCACTGGGGACTGTGGCAGAGTCACATGAGTTCAGGGCATGCCTTCAATGACAGGGCATGCCTTCACTTCTCTGCTGGAAGAAGAGATGGGATTTTTAATGAACCTGACCTTGGGGACACAACAGATAAGTTAGAGATGGATAAGGGAATGTGGGTCTGGGACCACATCAAGTCTGAGCATGATTCTTGGCCTGGAATGGTAAAGTCCATGTAGACAGCCGTAAATGATGCCCACCACCTTATTTAGAGACTCCAGCTTGTAAAAGTAATCCTTTCTGTTAGGGATTACACCTGTGTAGTAAGCCACAAGGATGAAAAGCTTTGCACTATTCGAATACAAATCTGCTTATTGTGTGCACAGACCAGACACAGAACTAAGTTACTAATGTGCTTAAAATTCAGGCTTCTGGTTCCAATCAGATAAATCAGTTCTTTTTCAAAGTATAAGAGAAAAGGCTCATTCTCACCCCTGGCATAAGAACATGAAGGGGTGTAACGAATCTGCCTCCCAGTAGAGCTGAAAAAATCTGTGAAATATCTGATAAATATTTGTTCAAATGCTTTGGGCTCTGACCCAAAAAAGCATGTGTACAGATGAAAATCAGATGAGTACTCCCAGTAAAATGAAAGGAATATCTGTAGAAATATTCACAGGTCGAAGTCAAGCGTACACTGAAACATTTTTCTGGGTGACTCTGGTTTATGGTTGGTATGAGCACAGACTCTAAGCACAGAACTATTGGCACAATTTATTTTGGGCTAGAGGAATCATTGCTATTATTGTTCTTACTGATACTTTGCAGCCCTTATAGAGGATGCACTTTGGCTTTTATAATGCTTTTCCTTGATCCTAGCATGGCTTGTTCCCTTACCATGTATCACAAAGCAGTTTATGCTGGCATAACTGCATCTACAATAGCACTTATGTTGGTATTTCTGTAACAGTACATCAGAAACTGATGAGAAATAAATAACAACAACAACCAAATCCTTATTCTCCTATATGGAACATCCACATTCAACATGGAGAGTCTTTCATGTCCTTCTGCTTCCCAGAAAGAATAAGACAACCAATAAAAATATGCAGGCAGGACTGAACATATAATACTTCTTCCATACACGAAGACATTAAATAGACCAAAACTCAGACAAAAAGAAGCCTGAAAAGATTGAGATAGGTCTCTAAATTGCAAAGAATAATAACAAATGAGTATTTATTTTTTTTCTAATGACACAAAAACTTTAGGAAGTCAAATAGAATTATCAGATGGGAAGTTCTGAAAGCAAACAAAGGAAAGGACTTTTACATAAAACAGAATTAATTGTGTAACTTGTTGCCACAGTAACTTGTGGATGCTAACTGCATCTAGCAGTTTCAGGAGATGATTAGACAAATTAATGAAAGGCAAGTCCTTTCTAAAGGAAAGACAAAGATGTAAACACCCTAGCTGTTAAAGCTCTATGCTGACTGAAGCTCCACAGGCACAGTGCAAATAGGTCATGCTAACTACAGTCCTCTGATTATTTTTGCTTAGCACACTCAAAGTTGGAGGAAGAGGGAGGTTCTGGCACTAGATGACATCTGAGCACGGATAACTAAAAGAATCCTAAAGGGAACTCTGAATCTCTTGCTTTATGGTAATCTACACCTTCGTGAAGGGTTGTAAAAACACAAAGTTTTGCTTTATTGTCAAAAATCAGTGTGGTGAATATCTAGTTAATAAATTGTCAAGACAGTACCTCTGTTTAAGTTTAGATTTAGGTGCCATTTTCATTCCAAGCATCTCATTTTTCTGTAGGTGCCAAATGGGAGCTAACTTAGAAATCTTAGCCCACTACAGTCTTTAACCTGGCAGAACTTGCCAGTATAAATGAGTTGGACTTATATTTTTAAAGGCATCTAGGTGACACTTCACATCCAAAATACTCATGCTCACACTCCTGACCTTTTACGCCTGTTGGTTAATGCTATAGAGGAGAACATTATCCAGAAAACCTGTGTGAAACTGACTTCCACAGTCAAACAGCCCTCTCTTGCAAACATCTGAGAACCTTCCAGTCTCCTTAGTTGTGATTAATGGGTCTATTCATGTGTGTAAAATTATTAACAGAAATATTCATAGAACCAGATACTAAACCAATGAGGAATGAATTAACAGGTTAAAACAGGTGTACAGAGCTGATCAGGTTATGCTCCACCTTAACTTCTTTGTAGCAACCTAAATTATTTCTTTACAGCCTACAAAAAAAAAAAAACCACCAAAAAACCACCCAAGAAATCCTTACAGATGAGAATCCTATCTGACAGATTTCTGTGGTTTTGTTTTCTTTCACATGGATTCACCTTGGCTAAGTGGCAAACTCCCACCCAGCTTCTCACTCCCCACTACCCATGAGAAGGACAGGGGCAGAAAGCAATAAAAACAGAAAAGGGAAAGCTTGGGGGATGACATAAAGACAGGGAGATCACTTACCAATTACTGTCACGGTAAAAGCAGACAGGAAAATGAACATAATTTATTGCCAATTAAAATAGATTTGGGTAGTGAGGGAAAAAAAAAAAAAGACAAACCTTAAATCAGTATCTTTTCTTTTGCTTTTCCAGAGTCTTCAGACTTCTTTACTCACCTCAGGTTGCCCAGGGGACACAGTCAGTACCCAGCAGGGATATCTGTCTGCTCTGGTGTGGGGTCCTTCATGTGGATGTCTGCTCCAGGGTTACCCTTTCCACAGGCTGTAGTTTGGATACGTGTCCCAGAGTCACAGTCTCCACAGGATGCTAGGTGGTCTCTGCTGATCCTTCCTGCCTCCTTCTCCTGTGTTTGCATGGATGTTTCTTACTCTTGTTATGTTCACTGAAATTTCGAGGAAATTCCATGGAAATCCAACACTGAACATCACAAAGGGGAAGGGTGTTAGGAAACATTCACTCAGGAGCATTGGTCATAGCATGCTTTGTTCAAAGCGGCTGGGAGAGGCACTCTGGGGGCAACAAAAATGCACATCTTCTACCATAAAACAAATCACAGCTAAAGATTACCATCACACACACACACACACATACACAAAGACTTCTTGCTTCAGGGTAAGTGTTTAAGATGGAGGAAAACCATCAATACACAATGACCAAGGATTTGACAGTGTGACCTAACAGATAGTTTGAGATCAGATATCACATCTAGGCTCTAGTTGAGGTACCAAACATTCTCCAGAAGAAGCTGTCTCCCTGAGAATACATCTTCCTTGTGAAAGAACCAGCAATATCAGACAGAGGGTGCCACTAGAGGGACCACTGGTTTGATCTCTCTGAAGAAATTCAGTTTCTATGCTGCCAAATGTCACCTGAAGTCTTAAATATGTGGGATTGTGGCGACTCTCTTGATGCACATGTCACTGGCGAAGACTTCTCCTGTTTCATGTCTGTGTGATGGGAAGGACAAACCATACTAGACATTTTTAAGGGGTATACGAAAATAATTTTTCCTCTGTTTCTCAACAAGGGCAGAAGAGGACACTTTGCACTTCAGCAGAAAAACTAAATGTTAAATATGAAGAAAAGTTTTAGCCAACCCTAGAGGAACAGTTCAGGCAATGGGACAAAATGCCAGAAGAGCTTGTGTGAATGAGGAAATTATATTCAAGGCAGGATGTGATACCCAATTATTAGGGATGGAAAAATTCTATGAAATCAATCCTGCCACAATGCACAGGGACTGAGTAGATGACCAGAGGCCTCTGTTCCAGCCTTAATAGATGTGTATAGGAGAATACTGCATTAGCAGTTAGAGGAGACATCAAGGGTGCAAGCACAGAGCCATGATATTAAAGGACAGAAACAACACTCTATTTACAATAAAATAAACATAGTTTACACATGTGTTATCCATTTAGGTGAGAAGATTCGAAATGGAAGCAGGTACTGTCAGGCTACATTTAGAGGAGATGTGTTTGATGGAACATTTCAACATACTTTGATTGAGACCCCTGCTACTTTCCTTTTGAAAATTGTAGAGTAAAATGTGCTGGTGAATTGTAAAGGTTCCATCCCCCTTGATGTATTTTTATTGAACACGACTTGCAGGCTTCAAATTTTAATATTCTGTCCCTGGACTGCTGTCACTCACCATATCACACTTCTCAATTCACAGAAGTTAGAGTTTGGGGGAAAATGGCCTAGATATAATCATTAGGACACTTTGTTTACCATAGGAATATATTGTCAAAATGTAAATTTATATTTTATAATTCCCACGGGAAATAAAAAGATAGCATTTAAAAGCAAAAACATAAAAAAAATAAAAGATGGGATTTTTTCGTCACTAACCGCTATAAGAAAACCAAAATATTTTCTGATTATATTCCATTTATTTCCCCAGTGCTTGCTTCTCCTTCACAGGAACTTTTTCATCGGGGTTTCAGAATAATGTCATGCCTTTCCTTCCCCCCTAAGCCTTCCAATGTGTAAACTTACAGATGGCAGCATCCTTCTCAGAAGTCATTTTCATTGCTACAAACTTCTGTGCCTCTGGAGGAGGCCAGCTTATGGTTCTGTTATGCCACTAATGAGTCTCCCATCTCTTCAGCAGTAAACAGTCTTTTTACTAGTCAATATTTGTGCTGCACTGTGCACACAACACCCTATGAATCTTGCCCCTGCTAGTGAGCACATTTTATGGATTTAAATAGTTTTTTTGTTGTCTTCCAGAGACTCAGGATTACTGGCCTTTTTTTTTGTATATCCACAATGTTTTGTGTACTTAGATCATAAATTTTCCATGAAAAATGGATACTTGTGGTAGTGGGCAATCTAAGCATCTGTATTATTTATTCAGTCTCTCTGGAGCAAAACCTAAATATATTGACTTTTGACTGGTTAGCTGCGCTTGGTCCTTGTGATTCTACCTAGAATAAAACACAGGGCTTGATAATTTAGAAAGCATGAGCTTTTCCAGGAAAAGCTCAAATTCAATATCACTTAGTACACCCACTGGATGTCAATGTAAAAAATGAATGAAATGGGTTAAAGGAAGCTCTAATTGGTCATATTAGTATTCTGTGAATGTAGGAGCATAGTACCGACACAATATTAACTACAAAAGACTTTTAATTTATATTTGCTGCTAAATAGGATAACCAGGCAAAACTAGATAGAGCCCTATCTTGGCAATGTCCTAAGGAAATAAACAAACCATTTTCTTCAGACATATATAACCTGGAATTTAAGTTACAGTTAATGGACAGAAGGGTTCGTGAGCTAAAAAAAAAAATGTTATAAGTAGAAGTTATATGTTTCTGTCTGTGACCATTCCTCAGGCGGAGTTTTCAGAGAAGTGCCTGAATAGGTCTACTGAGCTGTGCTGAGGTACCTGGTCCCACAGGACCTGTTCTAGGTTCATTATGATGTACCTCAAATGAGAATTGGATTTTGATCAGTTGAGTCAAAACTCCCAAAAGAAACCATGAGTGCAGAATATCTCGGACCTGGAAGGAGCATTTTAACACAGAACACATCTGGAATCCTGAAGAAACTGAGTTTCCCCAGTTTCCCTTTTCTGCTTGCTGCATTCTCCATCCTAGGTACCTTGATAGGCAGCAAATACTGTAAGGACTCTCAGCTTAGTAAGAAATCCTATAGGGCTGGAGGCCATTTAACCAACCTCCACTTGCATCTGCCATCCTGTCTACATTATGTGGAAGAAAACTTTAAAATAGGAGTTAAAACTCAACAAACTCACATTCAATTAATAATATTCATATTATTAATACTTGCTGTTGTGGGATTTATCAGCAGATAATTGACCTTGTCAGTGTTATGTGCCCTCTGTTAGAATCTTCCACTCCTCTCTTGCTTAATTATAACTTGATAAACCAAAAGGAAGTTTATTGTCCCTTTTCCTGCCTTAACCATAGAATGTCAAAGAAAAGGAACGGAGGGGGGGGGAAGAATGGGAGGAGGAGGGAATAAATCTCCTAAAACATGTAATCTGTTCAATTAATAAAATGAATCTAACGGAGTTGCTCCCTGGGGCCTGACAAATGCACCTGTCGCCGTCCCTAGACAACTAATATAAAGTACATGTCCAGACGTTTTCCCCCTCCACTACTCTCTGTATATGTATTTTAAGAAAAGAAGGCTCTAATTCAAGCTAATGGGTAGTAGGTTGACCTGTTTTTTCATGTAAAACACCAATTTTCTGAAACGCTCATGCTGCTCAGCTGGCAACGGTTAGCACAGCAAACACAGGGCTTTTAAAAATGTATCAAATGGAAGTAGGAATATATATATACACATATACACTTAAAGAACAGACATTCTATCCCCCATCTGCAGCTTTATTAAGTACTATTTCATACATCAGCCTTGAGCTGTCATTCCCCCAGATTTAAGACTCACATGATCAGAACATTGATAAGGAAGCGATGCAGGTACTCCTGTGTGTGCAAACTGTGGCTGTGCCCTGGTGATTAGAGAGGAGATGAAAACATTCAGTCCTCCTGCTGTCATTGACGTATTCATCCCTAGACGCAGTGGCTAGCTTCCATCTCCCTGAAGATCCCTTTAAACAGCCGACACAGGGATTGAGTGGTACATACAGGATGAAGAAACCTTTCTGCCCTTTGGATTTCACCTTGTGTGACTTTCAGCACAGCCATTTAACCCTTTGGCTGTGTTTGCCAGACTGTAAAAGAGGTAGAGTAGTCCCATGAAGAAAGAACTGACTTACCTGTGTCTTTGTACAACTGTCTCCCTGAGCATGAATCAGAGTTATATGTAGAAGATTTTGCAGAAGAGGTATTAGTATCTAGCTACCTATTTAACAAATTAGGTATCCACAGAGATGAAAAATGTTTACTGTAAGTCTTAAGTTTTGCCTTCTTGAGCCCTACAAAATAGCTTATTGTCTGAAATTGTTACCATGGTTTGGGATTTTCCTCATACAATTGGCCAGGAATGTTTCATTGTTGGTGTGATATTTGACTCACCACGTCAGCGCTCACTACTGGTTGTATATTCAATGAAGCCAAGTATTCTTTTTTCTCTTATTTTTCCTTATAGAAGGTGAGGAGATGAAGAAAAAAGACAACCTCATCCAGGTTTTTTTCTTTTTCTTCTCTCTAGGGGTTCTTCCCATGCTGTCCTTTGAGTCAGCTGAGTACTTTTGCCTTTTGGACTGAGTGAATAAGGAAGCTCCTCCTCTGTCTCTGTATTGGGTGAACTTCACAGCTGAAGCCTACAAAATGTTGTATTTGGTCTTTATTTCTCTGTCACGTGACAGCTTCAGAGGAAATATTCTGGGTAGGGATTTATAGTAAAATATTTTTCTTTCTTAAGTGGAGTCCTTTAGAAATGCATCACATTGCTCAGACAGCAGAGTGTGCAATTTAATGGCAAATTTTGGAAGTAGTCTCAGTTAACTTTAAAGTCAGTTAGCTTCTGCCAATGGAGGTTTTGAATATATTGTTTATATGATTAGGTGGGTTAATCAGTAGGAAAAAGTTTGGAGAAGTGTTTTTCAAAACATTAGAGTTGTCTGAAAACAATATTGTTTCATCTTATACAAGAAAATTAGAAATCATAAAAGATTATAGAACACCTTAATTCCTCCAATGTTTGATACAGAAGTAATGATTTCTGTGGAATTCTTTCAGAAAGATGTAAACAGAACTCAAGGCATGAGGCCACCATTCTTGTCAGCCATCTTCCACTGACTTTAAAACAACAGCTCTCATGCTTAAACTACACACAGTCTCACAGACTTTACTGAATCAAATTCTGCAAAGTACATATATAGGTTTTTTGTTTGGTTTACATTTTCTATTAAAATTAAGCAACTATATAACATGCACAATCCCTATTTAATGCAAATAAACCTGGAAGTCCTTGTACTTCTACTGTTAACCTAGAAGAATAGCTTAGACATAGTGAACAAACACCAACGTTTTTTCTATCTGAAACCAACGAAATAAGACTCAGTTCCAGATATAGTGAGGTCAACTTCAAGTAAAGGAAAATCCAAAGTAAGGTTCTTGCTACTCTTCTGCTGCAAAGATGTCATTACTTATTTCTACTCCCACTGTTTCCAGGCAGGATCATATCAGTTTCTGTGTTTCCATATTCTAAATTCAGACTTGTGTCCTTTACTTGCTTTTTGGCAATGAGCCAGTCCAAGCACCCAGAGTGAGAAGTCTGGATAAACAAATAACACAAACGATTTCATCTTATTAAGCTTTAAAATGACCTGAGGGTGTGCTCCCACAGCCCCTTGAGTAATAACCACCAGTGGGGGCTGTGATGGATGGATCCAGCTTACTGCGGACTTTCAGGGATGGATGGCACCATGGCAGCCAAAAGCTGTCTGGAACAGTGACCCAGACATCTTGCTGTTATGAAAATGTAAGTCTATCATCTTAATCCATAAATAACAGACAGCTCAGGATCCACTGAGCTCTCCTGCACTGCAGTGGGCTCTCCCCTTGAACAAGGGATGTCTCTCAAGGTTACTCCTAGAGGCTGACAGATTTCTTGCTGCAACAGATCCTTGGTAAGTGATTAATAACATGCTAAACTCTGAAACTTCAGTTAAGGATTGACTATACACATATAAACTCTTAGAAGTAAGCTTTTGACCAAATCTGGGACTAGGACTACATGCAGGTGCACCCAGATTCTCCTCTGAGAAGTTTGTTTCTGAACCTCATGGCTTAATGGGAAGGTTTCCCTGGCAGTTCTGTGTGAACCTGTTCTCTATGCAGTAAATAATCAAGTGTACCTTGCCATCAAATTTATTAAGACAATGTAACGTTTATCACTGAATTTTGTTAACTCACTGTTTTAGTTCAATAAAATATGTTTCATCTTCTGTGTTAAAAGTGAAGTGCATCGCTCCCTTAGCAACAGCTGGTTATGCAATCTCACATTACCACAAGCACATCCTGTCTGCATCTGGCTTAAATACCTTTAGCATGTCCTGAGTTGATCAGCGGGCCAAGGAAGAATGGAGTGACATTCAAAGCAAGAGTCTTTTGGCTGCATTCCCTCCATTCTGAACAGCACCATGTAGTATCTTGTTCCTGAGATGAGGCTCTGTTGAAGATCCTGTCATAAACCTGGTCTATCTGACCCGAACACCAAAGGAACCTGCATGGTTTTGGAGGTGGAGCTTGATGCTGTAGCTCCAAACCAATGACTGTTTCAGGCTCTACCAGACCATATGAAAGCCCATATGTACAACAACTTTGGATGAAATAGATTTAAGTTATAGAATTTATAAACACTTTACTGGCAAATAGACAGGAAACCGTGGGAACTATCAATGTGAAAGTTTACATTTATTCAGGGTTCAACACAAACGTTTTACATGCCTTTGCCTTCACCTTCCTCTCCAGTGACAGTAATTGTTAAAAAGCAAATTTATGTCTTAGAGTATGAAGAAATTTGAGATATTATGAAAGCTAGAGTACTGCAGTAGAGTAAGCTCTTCTATGCTTTGGGAAGACAAGGTATTCCCCTTTCTTTGATCCTAGATTTCCTTCCTCCCCAATTCTGGCCAAGTCACTTGGATCAGTTTGTGCAAGAGTGATACTGCCACACCTCACAGTGGCAGAGGGGATAATATTTAGGTTCTTTGGTATAAGAAGGGTGCCAAAGGCACCCTTGACAGCAGAATGGTAAATTGAAGAAATATCATTAATAAGCCCCAACAATTAACAACTATCCTATAAGCCAGTACCTTTGTGTCCTCTATATCAAATTCACCATGCATAATCCTTTCTTCTGCTGAGCTCTGCTGATAAAGGAAGGATTCGTTAAAAAGTATTTAGTGCTATTTATTATGGAGGCCATACAGGGCTCCTGTATGACAGCAGAGGTTTCAAGAACCAGTCTGAAGAAACGGGAAAAAACTATAAAAAATCCCTCGGTTTAAAAGCAGAGGGGGGAAAAAGAACACTTTTCTACACTTCAGTAGGAACTTTAAGAAACCAGTCTGGTTTTCAATAGTGTCCTTGTGAATAGAAGCCAGATGGTCTTTAAACCAGCATTTCCCCCACCATTTTGGGCATGAAAGCCACTACTCTGATGGAGCTGTGAGGGGGAGAGATAGGAATGGCAGGATACAGACAGCACACAAAGGAGAAATAAGAAATCCTTTAAACAGGGATTGAAATAGTCTGTTTGACAGCTAGAAAAGGGGGGAGTGTCAGGAAGGTAAAAGGGCAGGCTCCATAGGGGTAAGCAGAAATAATGGAGTGTAGAGTAACAGGATGTGAAGGGGTTATAATGATCATGGTAGCCAAGTGTGTAATTTGCAGTGAATAATTGATCCAGTGCCTTTTTCTTTTTTATTTTTTTTACTGTTTCTCATCAAGAAGATCACAATTTTCTTGCATCTGTTCCATCCTGATGATTCAGTGAGTGATTTCTGCAATTGAAGCATGGTCTGTATACTGAACACAAGCAAAATTCATTGTGAATATACAATATCAGAAATCCTAGTTTAGTTTTGATGGAACACATAAATCACATGGTATTTTGTACTTTCTCTAATTAGTGAGTGCAACTCTAACAATTGCTGTGACATTTTTCCCAATTACGTATTCAGAAAATGTTTTTCATGAATATTCTTTTAAAATGGACTTTGTCTCCAAATGCTTATGACAGTAAACTCATTGGCAAGAATATTACTGCAGTGTTTGACAATCTAGGGACTTAAAATTCTATGGTTCTTTTTTGTTAAAGGGGAAGAGATGACATGAGAGACCAACTCAAATTCCAGTGTATATAATTACTCACAAAAATATCTTATATGATCTTCATTAAATTAAATAGGTCCCCAAGCCTGTGCTTCCCTTTCACACTGGTGTATGTGTGACTGAAAGTAAATATGCAAGAAATGGGTTGAAAATGCCTTCAAACCATATCCCAACTGCCTATCATGGAAGCTAGAGGGAGAATTACATGCTCAATAAGTAAGAAAATGTTTACTTGGAATGCCAGGAAGAAATCCTCAGTTCACTATGCTGGAGAAATAATTAAAAAAAAAAAAAAACAACAAAATTATGAGTGTGATCTCATTTCATGACAAACTCATAAAATTCCAGAGGGTAGAGTTCAGTCTAGTGAGACTCATGGAAAGTACAAGAATGTAATTAACAACCAAAAAACATCATTCAGAGACAGAAACAACAGACATCATAGGAGATGATGGTGGCAGGATTCCGGAGCAAGAAAAACTTACCCTTGGCGGAGAAAGACTGGGTTAAAGAATTCTTAAGCAAACTAGAAAAGCATAAATCCATAGGTCCTGACACAGTGTACGCACAAGTGCTGAGGCACTTGGATTATACTGTTGTGAGGGTTGTTGACAATGACTCTTTGGAGTGGTGACTCATGACAGAACAAGAGGCAATGGGTACAAGCTTGAACACAGGAGGTTCCTCCTGGAAATTAAGAAACACCCACCTCTTCAGCGTGAGAGTGATCGAGCACTGCCCCTCTGCTGTGGTTTAACCCCAGACAGTAGCCAAGCCCCAGCAGCCACTCACTCACTCACTCTCTCCAGTGGGTCTGGGGAGAGAATCAGAGGGGTAAAAGCTGGAAAACTTGTGAGTTGAGATAAAGACAGTTTAATAAGAAAAGCAAAAGCAAAAAACACCCGTAAGCAAAGGAAACAAGGATTAACTCACTGCTTCTCATGGGCATGCAGGTGTTCAGCCACCCCTAGGATAGCAGGGCCCCATCATGTGCAGTGGTTACTTGAGAAGACAAATACCATCACCCCAAATGTTCCCCTTTCCTCCTTTTCCCCCCCAGTTATATATACTGAACATGATGTCATATGGTCTGGAAGATTCCTTTGATCAACTGGGGTCACCCACCATCAGCTGGAGTCACCCACCATCAGCTGGGGTCACCCACCACTCCTCCTAGTTTCCCATGGACCCCCAGCCTCCTCACCAATGTGACAGTACAAGAAGCAGAAAAGGCCTTGGTTCTGTAAGCCCGGCTCAACAATAACAAAAACATCTCTAGTTATCATCCCTGTGTTCAGCACAAACTTCAAACACAGTCCCATGCCAACCACTGTGAAGAAAACTAACTCTACCCCAACCAAAACGAGCAGACCTTCCTTCATCAGGAGCTTGCACAAGGTGACCCCCAACTTTTCAACCTTCCAGGCTCTCTGGCTGCGGCTTTCCCACAGTGCTGCAAGTGTCCTTCTCTGACAACCTTCTGAGAACAAAAGTCAAGGTTCTTTTTGGACCAAGAAGGTCAGCAGGGTTCCTCTACCTGCATTTCACTCTGAGGTGCATTGCTGGGCCACTGTGCTGAGGGCCACCAGTGTCTCATCACACACCTGTCCACCCTGAGATTAAAGCACTCCTGTAAGACCATGAGAAGATGGCAAGTACCCTACAAAGCAGGCTTTTCTCCTTTTGGGTGCCTGCTTCCCTGACTGAGCTGCAGCTGGGGGCAGCCCCAGAGGTAGCTGTGGTGACACTGCATCGTGGCTGTGACTGCCCCAACCTCACGGCTCTTCAGCAGCCACACAGGCTCTGTCCACTGACATTTGATCCAGGGCTCCTGCAAGTTCACATGTGTGGCATGCAAGTTCCAGCAGGGCTCTGGTCTTCCACATGGAGGGAGAGTCCACATTGAGGAGAGTCTTGGTTGATGTGGGTGCTGTGGTGCTTCATGTCAGCTATCCCAGGACTGTGGGCACAAGGAGAGTTCCAGAACCCTTGGTACTACAGAAGACTCCCAGTTAATTCCTGAACCTTCCCAGAGCACCTCTTGCATCTACCCAGTGCCAGCTCCACTGATGGTTGTCTGTGAGAGAGTGCAGGGCACTGGTGGGACTTGGGGTGAGGACTTGGGGTGAGGACTGCAGGCCTGGAGGGATTTGAGGCAGGTGTGGAGGGCAGACCTTGAGGCTGGCTGGCCCACGGTGCTGAAGCTGCCACTGCCACTGCTCTCCAGACCTTGTGAACACTGAGGGAAGACTTGCTGGAATATAGTTCCCTAGATCAATCTAAGTATTTTGACTTTCTTCAAAGTGGTTTTGATGTTTGTCCTTTCTAAATCCTCAGAAACCAGCCCTCAAAACCATAACCTTTTGAAAATGCTATAAAATTACTTTTTCCAGCTTTCTCAGGACCTCCAGTTGTGTTCCATCTGCTTCCATGGATACGTGTATGTCAAATTTGCCTAAGTGATTCCCAGCTTGATCTTTCTGTATAGTGTATGGTATTGCAATCCTTTAAACTCTGCTGCTAGGTATAGGATCCAGAAAGCTGGAGTGCAGACTGTACCCCTAAAGACTGAGCAGAGGAAGACCTTCTTCCATGTCCTTTGTTTTGCCCGTGAACTCATTCAGCAGTGTATACAAATCTTCTTTAGACTTCTTGCTGTTGATGTGCTAGTAGAGGTCTGTCTGGTTTCTTTTCATATCCATTGCCAATTTCAACTCCAGGTAAACTCTTAATTGTCTAATTTAATTGCTGTGTGCTCAGGAAAGAATTCTTTATTCCTTCTGGTGGCCCACAGTGATTTTCACTTTCTAACCTGCTAATTTTTTCCTGTTTGAACCAAGTCATCCTCTTGTCAAAGCTGCTCAACATCCTTCACATTGAAACAGATTTTTCTTTTGCTCTTATTTTGTCCTTGAGGAGCTATCCCATACTCTTCTGCCCTACAAGGCAGCATCCCATGAGATCTCACAACCAGTTCCCTGAATAAGACAAAGTCTGCTCTCCTGAAGGCAGGAGTCGTTCGTTATTCTCCTAGCTGTTTCCCTCAGGATCTTTATCTCCACTATTTCATCTCAGTAAAGTTATGCACAGATATGGAAATGAGATTTTTGGAAAGGTAGAGAGCTGGACATACGACCTTGTGTGGCGGAAGGAAATTCTGGAAATTAAACACATGCTTAACAGTGGTAAAAAACTTACAACCTTTGCCAACAGAGTTTGATGAATATTATCTTCCCCAAACAAATAAGACCATAACACTATCTTATTGCTATGACTATTTTTAAGTTGAACTAACAAATATAAAGATGAAACAAATGTGCATCATACCAAGCTTAGAATTCAGGTGTAGATGTAGAATTCAAGTGAAGATGTATGTAAGACTACCACATTAAAACTAATGTTATTTCTTCAAAATAGTGTAGCTATCTCAAAGATAATGTGTGGAAAGAAACAGATCTAACCTTGGCAAAGGGCCTGCAGATGAAGAAAGGCAGATATGTCCACCATAAGGCAGATTATGTCAAGTCTCACCTGCAGAGAAGTGACTCATCTGACTGCCTCTTGTCTCACTCTCTTTCTCTCCTAGAGAGGTGTGTATTTCACTTATTTTCAGCACAGCATCAGAACCTTCCTTTTGATCCATGACCATCCATTCAAGATGTGGCTGGACACCAGCAACCTCACCTGGGATCAGATGATTCCTAAGGTTGCAAAGCAGGAGAGACAACAGAAACTGCAGTGCCATCCAGGACTGCAATGCATCCTTCATACTCAGTCTCATTTGTTAAGCGGAAATTTACCAGAGAAAGAACTTTCCCAAAACTGTGGGATTTATAGAACTTTCTTTTCTAGGGGTTCTCTACTGTCTACAAAGATGTAAGGTCATATTCAGTGGCACTTCTATATGGGTTTTGTGTGTTTTATTTTTAATCCAGACATTTCTTTTATGTTAAATTCTAGGAATTAAATTTTAGGTCTAGATTTCCTCATCAAATCTACTTGAAAATGTCAAGCATATTAATTTTTTTATAAAATCATAGATTTTAAGGTTGGAAAAGACCCTGAAGATCAAGTCCAACTGTTAATCAGGTACCCCCAACATCTTCACCACTAAATCATGTCTTCAAGTGCCATATCCACATATTTTTTGAACATTTCCAGGGAGGTGTCCTGCCCTGGACATGGAGGGATATGGAAGGGGAAATCATATAAATATAGGAATCACAGTTACAAATTCCCTTTTACCTAAGGAAACCTTTTTATAAATATATATTTATATATAAAAAATATCACTGAAGAAAAACCAACAGAAAACCAGAACGTTGAGTGACAAAAGGTGTCAAAAGCACCATAGAAAAAGAAGGTACATGGAGCTGTGATATTTCAGAATATATTTCAGAATTTACAAAGAAAAAACTATCAAATGTATTTGCAACAACTTGAATTTGATTCTTCATGGAAGATGTAGCCAATTGCTATATAATCCCAATAAAGTAGATAAGTAGGCATATTAGACTGGAACAATATGGTCAAATGTCACACTAACATCATTCTGAGGCAGTGTTAAAATGCAGAGAGCTGGTATAAATAATATCTAAAATACAGCTTGCAGTCATTGATAAACCAGCAGTGATCCTCCTGAGATACAGGGCAAGGTAAGACAGGAAACTAAGGACCTTAGTACATCATACTGTATTTTGTATGAGGAACACAGTCACCCTAAGCTGCATGCAGAATTCCCAGAGAATATAAGCACAACTTTTCAAAGAGAGAAAGAGACATTTCTAAGAGAAGCCAAAGTTTGAAACAGATTCGCACATGCCTATAAAATTATTGAAGCAGAGAGCTCCATAATACTGCTGGACCACTATGGAATAAACTAGTGACCTGACATGAACTGATGACCCCAGACCAAATGGATAAACACTGTCCCTGTGAAACTTGCAGCGGCATTTTAAATAGAGGAGCTGAAAACGAAATGAGTGTCTAGTAATTATCCCAACTCAATTAAGACCACAAAATACATTCATTGTTTGCTAATGTTTGCTATATGGTGCCTGTTTCTTGGGGGTTTCTGTTGCGTGTTGTTGATTTTTTTGTTTTTATTTTGGTTGGTTGGTTGATTTGGGTTTGGTTTTTTATGGGGACCTTTTGGTGGGTTTTTTGTCTTTTTTTTTTTTTTTTCTTGAGGTATTTGTATGCCAAGGAGCAACGCATACTCCATAAAACCATCTGACAAATTTTACCTACCACAATTTTAGAATTCTGGTTAAGAAGTGTTTCAAGATTTACTTACATGTGCACCAGAGCAGCACTTCCTGAAGCTGGAGACTAGTGACACTTCGAATATTGATTATATGCCTACCAAGTTGATTGCTCTAGTCCTCTAGTAGGGATTCCAGTTTGACCCTGAAAAGTGAAGACTATTAAACTAATACGAAGATTCTGAGATATGAAGGCAGTCTACTGATTATTTACAGATTTGACCAGCTGTCTTTTTAGAATTTGTGTACAGCTTATATAGGGATGTTATTTGATTGAAAGTTCAGATGAAGTCATGAAGCTCATCTTTTAGCTATTATATAAACTGTTTCATAATTTGTATATATTTTTTTAAAACACTCGTTACTGCAAAGACTCATTATACCTTAATAAGCAGGTAATTACATAGATTTATTACTCAGCATATTGTAAAAGACAGTGTTTCTTCCCTTTACTCTGAGCTTGTCTAATTTCCAAAAAAATCCCCCAGACTTCTAAACTAGAACCAATCAGTGAAAACAGCTACAGATTATATTCTGCCTTTGCAAGCACAACTCTTTGCCTTTAGTTACGTGTTTGATTTTTTCTTGTAGCAAGCCAGAAGTCCATGCCACCCACAGGAATACTAAACCTTTTGAAGAAGTGTTGTGTGATTTAACCGTATGTTCAATTTTCTTACTATAATAAATTTGATTTTCAAAATGCAGATGAATAAACAAATTAGTGAATTTTCCTCTCCTTCTCAAAAAATGTCAGAAATGGGAGGAGATGTGAGGTCCTAAAATGCTCTGCTATGGTAAATAGTATGCAGTATGAACTCTTTCGTTTTCCATATTAAAAAAAAAGATCAGGATTTTTTTGCTCCCAGGTCTCTGGTTGCTAGATTTGTACAGAACACTGTTTCTCTAATGAGTGAGAATATTCTTCCACTTTCTAGTTTAAATTTATTTTCAGCACTTTATACCCATTTTCTCTTGGGCAAACATTGCCTGTTAGCTATAATAGGCCCTTTCCTTCTCTCATGTTACCATTAAAACTTCCCTGATGTTATTTTGGACAGCAATCAAATCCTCTCTCATACTCATTTCGTTTTGAAAGGCTCAACAAACCAAGCTTTCTAGACTGTTAAGAAAATTTCTCCATTCCCTTAACCTTCTAAGCAACCCTTTTCTGCGTTTGTTCCATTTTCTGTTTTATATCTGGTATTTCATAGTTCAATTATATTAAAACTTTATGTGGAATTGGCAAATAAACATATGAATTTCTTTTTCCTGTGCTTAAAGGGAAGAACAGTGCTGAAGGTTAGAAAATAGTCCACTGGCAGTGTTCTTGATCTTTCTGATCTCTGCTTATGGCAAGCTTGTAACAAGCTGTAATTTTGGGGACAGGTTTTGGGTTTTTTTTTGTTGTTGTTTTTATTTGTTTGTTTGTTATGCAATAATTTTAATTTGCTTTATAATGTAGGGATATTGTATGCTACTTATGAGACACGCAGGGATGACCTCTACAGGCTGAACTTGAAGTACTTATTTGCCTATAAATTCAGAACGAAAATTTGATAACAGAGCAATAGCATTCCTCTCCCCTACTCCCAAACCACCTATAGCATCAGTGAATCCTACCCTCACACTTTTGGGTGTATCAGTGTTCTTCTAAATAAGCTTAAGACCTGTTACCAGAGCCAATAAATACGGCATGGACAGCACTTTGTCTTCTCAACCTCCCATACGCCTGAATAGCACAGCACCAAGCAGGAGCTTCCTCCAGGTGGAAGAGAGAGTGTTATATCAAGTGAGGAACATTACTGTCAAGAAATTACAACCTCAGCATTGACATAAATGTTGACAGCACCATTTCCACTGATAGTGGTATCAGAACAGATTATGATTCACACAGAACTACCCAAAGAGTGATGATTTAGATGAAATGCTCCCAAACAAGAAAAAAAATCTGAAAGGAAAACTGCAGATGACAAGGATTTTATCAGGCCACTGCTGTGATGGAGGACACTTTCTCTTCTGTTCTCAGAAGCATCCTGCCTGTGGAGATAAACTAACCATAATGAAATCTCTTTCTCCACCCATTCCTTTCTTGATGGAAGCAAAAGACATGATAGTAGGGCATGATAAATCCTGGGTGGTGACAGGGTGTGTAACTGCAAAAAATGTCATTTTCCAAATGCATTTCTATACACATTTGGAGAACTCAGGGGCAAATCTGCTCATAGTGTGACCTGAAAGAAGTCAGTAAAGAGTTCTGAGGAGTTCCCATTGCCCATAAATTCCAAGGCCTCTAATTTCTGAATGCAACATTTGGAGTTTTTCAGTCTGATAAAGAGTAAATGGCTCTGTTGAACAGCCAGGATTTACAACACTATAGGATTTGCAAAGTGGGTCTTTTCTGTGTTTGATGTCCCCCCTTCTTTCCTATTTCATACATATTCACAGCTCTCACTGTCTCACTTTCTCTCCTCCCTAGATTAAACAAAATAATAATAATAAAAAAAAGGAACATATTTATATCTAGCTTAAGTAAACAAGGATGACTTTAACCTGTAATCCCTGAGGGCAAAAGAAATAAATATTTAAGAGCATATAGAATGCTGCAGATGGAGTGAGAAGAATGTTGAGCTGTAACAGCAAGGAGGATGTGGCTGTCATAGTGATAATGCTGTATCAGTGATAGTTTGATGATGTAAATTTATGAACTTTCATAGGGCAATAATTCCAAGAACACACTATTTTTTTGATGGTAGAAACTTGTTTTTTTTTCTGAGATTTGGGATATAAGTGGTAATTTGGAAATCTAAACACTCAGTGGGAAATTTTCCTGTGATCCTAAAAGTAGTGGAGCAGTTCTATACTCAAATTTCCATCTAAGTTATAATTAGACTAAATTATTATTAAGGCACTAATAATAATTATGTCACATTGGAGGTTTTTACCATCAAAATTCAGATGTCCCTGGAACAGTATTGAAAAATTGTCTGACATTTTTATCATTAAGGTCTTTCTGTATCCCTAACATTGTGTGTACAACTAAATTCAATCTATTCTATTTTGCAATATTTTATGAAACGTAACTGCATTTAATTCAGTACCCTACATTTCTACTTACACAGGTTATAACAGATTTATGATCTCAGCTTCTAATCTACCTAGGCTGTATCCAGTGTTCAGAGGGCCTTAAGTAATTCCATACTTATTCCCTGTTCATGGCAGGGACTAAATCTGCTCTTTTTACAACAGTTTTTGGCTACTCCAAGTAATATTGCTAAAAAAACTATGAGAGACTAATCAACTTTCCTGCCTATATTCTTAATCACTCATATAATCCGTTCTCTATTGACCAGAGATGAGGTATTTGAGAAACTAGCCTGTATCCCAAGATTTGGCCTTCAATTTTTCTTAGAGAAACAGCATTTTTTCACCAAAGATCTTAAAAAAATAGAGAGCTACTTAACATATCTACTCACCTTTATTTCTACTTTGACACAGAAAAGAAATGTCAATATAATACACGTTGGTTCCTTGTGAGTGTGTACCATATATTTTAAAACCACTGCCTTTTCAGCAAGCTGCTTTTGGGAAGCTAAAGTGTGTTGTAGAGGTTTAAGAGCAGCGCAGAGGTTATGAGGAGAGCTTGCTGTAATGTAAGTCTTGCAGTCCAGTAATTATTTTTAAAATCCAGGTTTAGAGGAAAAGGGCAAATAAATTCAAAAAAGAGGAAACAAAGAAGAAAGAGAGAAAGGAAAGAAGAGGAAAGGAAACAAATTGTAAGACAAAGAGGATAAAAGGATAAAAATATATGAAAGAGGGATAAGAATAAGAAGGAAGTAGAAGGTGTGCTACTCTTTAACTCTGTAATGTCCTATTTATTACTAAGTAAAACAAACCTGTTTCTATTAAAGGTCAGAAAAAAGGAAAGTAAAAATATTAACTGAAAATTGCTTTAAGTGTACAACTGCTTGTGCTGCAAATAACTTCAAGAATATTTGTCTTTATCTGCTGACATTATGTCCCTGCACAGTGATCAGCTTTCGAAAGACTTGAAACACCTTTCTTTTTCCAACCAGCTCTAGCAGCCTTGATCTGAGGAATATTACCTCACACAGCAGAGAAAGGAAAATGACTCTCTCCCTTTTTAATGATTATTTGTGCACACAGCAGAGAATTGTTTGTTGGAATTTACTGCAGATACAGAAAGAAGCACAAACGACCTGTAGCAGAGGTCTGTTCTTTCAGACCTCCAAAGGCACTTGTCTTTGGGCTGCAAATACACCAAAGCCTCTGTAGGGTAACTCCTGCTGTTCTTCACCACTGTGGTCTGTAGGCAGCAGCGTTGCAATGCAGAGACAGGTGACACAAAAATAAAGAAGTTTTCATTTGGTATAAACTGACTTTGATGGAGCTGTGTCAGTTTACACTGATGGGAGAGCTGTTCCAAGAAGAGCTGACCTTACCTTCTCCACAAACATTACATTGACTTTGTTGAGAATCTTTTTCCAACTGTCTGCATTTCTCTTAAAGGTTGTAATACTGGGTGGTGGTGGGTGTGGGTTATTTTTCCTTGTTCGTTCATATTTGTAAGACCCAGCTCTTGGAGTAAAGTGATTTCATTAGGTTAAAAAAAAATAATCTGTTTTATTTGTTGAATGAAGCATTGTAGTACAGAGAGCTGTTCTATGATCATAATAATCAAGCCATTATTAGTTAAGTCCCACAAACTACATGGGGAAAAAAAAATGTCCATGTCCTTAAATATATATTCAATTAAAGCAAGAAAAATGAAGGGAGGAAATATTAGAGATTTTTTAAGACAAAACCATTTTTTTGGGACATAGATATATTTTATAGGAGATCTATCAAGTGGTTACCAAAATTTAATCATAGGCATGTCAGTTACTCCACAGCATTACAGTGTCATCCATTTCATCAGATTTACATAGATAATGTGGAATACACAGAGAGTAAAGCTGTGTCAAAGTTTTTATTAATCTGAGAAGGTGAACTGCACCGTAACCATAACCTCCTCTTTGGCAGTGGCTGGCATTACGGGTGTGTGTTCACATGCTGGATGCATGACTATTGTGCATGACTGTCAATCATCAAACCAGATTTTCACCTATATTACAGTAACTTAAACTCCTGAGGGGTGAGTCTTCCTGGCTTCAAATCATATCTTCCTCTCAAACCTCCATTTGTTTGAATTCTAAATTAAAAAAAAAGGGAAGAAAGACATACCTAATACATATGTGGGGGGCAACTGCAGTACAGCTTCTCTTTCGTGCTGTAGCAGAAAGTCAATGCCATCCTTACCCAACTTGGTAAACTTTCAATTCAGAAACCCCTACACTGTTTCATCATGAGAACTGAACAACAGTTGTTTTGTTTGGATTTCAGTAAGCAGCTTGCTAGAATGATTCAAAGAAGGGGAAATTCTAGGAAAAATACAAATTAAAAAAGAAAATCCAATTTTCAACTACCTGAATAAAAAAAGAAAATATACTGAAGTAACTTTTACCAATCTAACAGAATTTAAAGTGAATCAAATGAGAGCTGTATCAGAGTTGGGGATAGCATTAATGCTTATTTAGATAGCTAAACTATCATCCATTTGCTGATTTCCATTTACCAGGAATCTTATTGTTTATGATCTTTTTTTTCTGACTATTTTCACATTCAGGCATTTTCCAGTACTCATCCCTGTGGCCTGTAACTCTTACAAGATGGAGTTCTCTCCACTTCATAGCCAACGTGCAGTTGTTTTCCTATTTCTGTGACCTGATATTAGGTCTCTCACTCTGGCTTACTATTTGGAACTAAACTTAGTTGTATCTCAATTTAACTGTGCATAAAGTAGTTGTAAATGTGTTTATTTCTCATGGGCCTCAGAGAAGTTATTTCTTATATTTTCTCTCTCATTCACTTTTATTGTTCTTTCACTCCTACTTTATGCTTCCCTATCTGTCTTATAACCAGCCACTGGAGTGAAATCCATCCTCAGTGGAAGTCAACAGTAAATATCCTCTACTTTGTTATTTTATACATGTAATTATAATGTCTTTGGAAAAGACACTGTGCTTTCAGCAAGGCACTGATCTGCGCCACCTCCTTCACCTAAAAGTGAGAGGGCGCTTAGCCAGTCAGTTTGGCAGCTTCTGTGTCTAGAAATACTTCTGAAGGAGGGCTTGTCCTCTCAAAAGAAAGATGTCCAAGTAATGTGGAACAAATTTCCCTCAGGAGGTACTTATTTTTCTCCATTGTCTATGGAAAGAATCTAGGCAACTAGCTTAGATGAGGTGCCTATTTTTCAGAGTGATAAACTTAGTTGAAAAGAATAGGAAGAATTCATCTCACTTAGGTTAAGACATCTAAGTTAGACATTTCAGTATGAACTAGTCGTTCTAAACTCCTTTTGTAAGTAAAGGGAAGATATAAGCACTTTTGCTTATTCCTCTGGGCTGTTCATTTCATCTTGAAATGGTTTGTTAAAATTGGCCAGATGACTTCAGACTTACAAAACTGAGAGAGATGTATCTGACCTATATGCTCAAAAGTACTCAGCACAAAAAGGCTTTGATTTTAGTCATATTCTATACCATCACTATAAAGAAAATGATAAATAATCACTCTAATATTTGGTGAAAGTTTTTGGAGAAGCAGAAGAAATAATAACCTTGAATTATTCTCATTACCTGACTCATATGACAGCCTTTGATTTTCCTCTGCTCCTTTATTTTGCTTCTACCTTTAGAGATTGCTTGTTTAGAGATTCTTAGTTCCCTTTTCATCTGCCATATCTTCATTCAACAGAACAAACCTTGAAGTGGTTATGGATATGGTGGACATGGAAAATATAGTTGCATGTCTGTCCTTTAGTGTGTGTTTCCCAACACCTAAACAGACAGGCTGTGGTAATCTTGCACAAGTATCTTGGTAGGCAGGGAGATGGGTACCCAGGCAGAAAACTGATTTTCATTATTTGTATTGGTAGAACAAACTATTCAACTCATGCTGACGTCTGCTATTGTGTGTTTCAGTAGGGAAGGGTAAAATGTTGAACTTAGAGAAAGCTTTCGTCTTGTGTCCCAAAAAGAGGAAATTTCAAGCTCTTTTTCAGATCACCTTGGCAATTGTCAAGGCATTTTGGTCTCAAAGACTTGTCTTACCAGGATGTATCTGTCTCCCCAGATTTTATTGTGTTACACTTACAGAGCTGAAGACATTACCTGTTCTAGTTCAGACAAATTATGTGGCAAGTTATGAAAATTAGGACCAAACTCTTCATCTTAACCTTTGATTCACTAATTTGGATGCAGGAATGACAGACTGTCCACCATAACATTTTTTCCTTCAGAAGACTGTTTTATTTCCCACCCAGTGGAGTTCATTCAATACAGTTTAATTAACTAATTAATTATTTAATTAATTAATACTATTATTTGCAGACATTAAATTTTATAAGAACATTTGTCAGATATCCATCAATGATCTCAAACCAGACTGAAACTGGCAAATTTTTCCTGCTTCTGTACTCTAGTTATTTACCATCTTCATCTAGAGAGCTGTTTTTACCAAGAGATAGCCAAGAGATGTGTTCAGCTCTGCAAAGTAAGTGTATTCTTGATTGATATTAGTCTTGATAACTATTACTGAAAGTATCTTTGGCTTAAGATGCAACAGAGGTTTGTCACAATTGTTTTAAAAAAACATGAGACTAGACTTAGCCCTGATGGGTGCTTTGTATAAAAAGACATAGAAGAAAACTTTTGGGTTGAAAATGAGAGAATTTATTGCCATCCAACATTATCCACATATGCAACACTGTACATATACTACAGCTCCTTAAAGGAGTTGCAGGCATGTATGTACAATGTTGTTTTATCTTAAAGATGTTGTTTTATCTTAAAGATGCTGTTTTATGTTAGAGATAAAACAACAGTCTTAGTGAACAGTAGTGTAAAATTCCATAAAGAAATCCAGCATGCAAATTCAACCATTGCATATCCAGAACAAATTGTAGATGAACACAAGAGATTGGATGGAGTAGACTATCAACTGCTTTTGCCTGTCTTTTTAAACCAGTTCCAGAGCATGTAAAGGCAGTGCATGCTGCATACTTGAGAACCATAAGTGTCAGATCACAGATAACTTACCACCTATTCTCAAGATACATTTCCCTTTTTGTGTTATTTCTGTGTGTTGGAATACCCAGACGTTACTTCAGTGTTACTACTTCTACTTCTGAAAGATTGCAACTGTCATTCCCAATGAGATGGAGTTATGACTGTTCATTCTGTGCAACCCCTTTCATAAAGTCATTGTTATGGCACTGTAATGTTCACTTATTTTAGTGGCTATTCAGATTGATTCTGAAGGGGAGGTTATGAACTTACCCTGGGTCATCTGTCAAAAGTCTGTATAATATTGTCAAAGTCTGATACAGTAAAAGAAGTGGTGTGAAATTTTAATTTCTTAGTTTGTCTGCTTCTGATTTTTTGGTTGTAGGGATTTGTGTTGTTTGTTTTATGCCTTTAAGGAAGGGCTAAAAAGAAACAATATGCTCGTTAGGAGAATAAAAAAAAGATTAAGAATCTACTTTCTTTATTCTTCAGGTATACTACCTATATTTTCTGCTGAATAATTTTTGCTGCAACAGTGTAATGAATGTATCCTTCTCAGCTCTGTCTTTCGGGAAAAAAGATAAATCTTTTCTGCCTCTGAAAGAAGAATATCAGGGATTGGACTTATTGTTTCCCCACATAAATGGCCTTGGCATTAAGATATATGGAATTTATTCCTTTTTTTTCTTTCTTTTTCTTCTGACTGAATGTGTGCCCTCTAGATCAGTGAATTGATGCAGCTGTGGAGTGTGTGTGTAGTCTAGTTAGCAAATCCATTTTATCTTTAATATTCTATATGTTTTAGCATCTATGTGTCATCCTTGAGAAAGTCAGTAGCTAGAACTAAGATTTTCCATTACTTATGTTAGTGTAGCAATCTGCAGCCAAAGATCCATAAAATGTGGATCAAAGTAAATTCTGCTGGCTCTATTGGAGCAACACCCTTCTTATAGTAGTATAATAAAAGTGAAGATGGGGATGCCCCTTTAAAATGAAAAAATAAAATAAAAAAACAAAACCAAAACCAAACAAAAAACACCACCAAAAACCACACAAACATACAATTTTTCTTTCTTTATGCTTATTTTATATTTCATTCTATCTTAAGTCATGAGGTATCCTGCTTTAATATCCCTATAAAAAAAAAAAAAACTCTGTTGAAAGTAAAGCTCACTTGAGCAAGAGCTAGCACAGTCAGTCACCCTGAGGTCACTTGTTGAAATCCAGCACAGATCAATAGCAATGAAGCCTTTTTGGCAGATAAAAAGCCCCTTTGGTGGACTTCAGTCCGTGCCAGAACAGGTGGGTTCCTCTGGAGAAGTGTTGAGTAGTCTGAACTTGCCCTTCACTGAAGTAAATTGCTGAAGCAGAGAACAAGAAAGGAACATAATATTTCGTGAATAAACCAAATCATTCACACTCCAAATGGTCAGTGCAGCACTTTTTGCCATCATTGACCTTTATTAAAATAGTGCCTCACACTTAGGAATTGTATGTACACCCTCGGTTATATCAAGAAGCTGGTTGTGTCCATTTTCTTATGGACATCCTGCTTACAGGTGCTTTTTCTTTTTCTTCATATTAGAGGTTAATAAAATAACACTGTGCCAGAAGGGAGAGGACCATCTAAAGTTGAAGTTGAGTAAATTTTACTTTTTTCATAATTTTCCATTTATTTTGCTCCAGTTGCTCAAATTTTCCTCTCTTTAATCTGATCTTCAAGGTTACATTGAAAGATAAAGTAAGAACATAAAAGCTAAGAACATATTAGCCAGAATAAACAGATTTCTGCTTGAGATTTGGTGAACTTTAAACAAACAAACAAACAAACAAAAGTATTCTTCTGGAGAAAAAAAAGAACAACCAACAAACAAACAATGAAAAGCAAATTCAAAATTTATAATAGGCAAAAAGAATCATAAGGAACTATGAAAATACCCTTAAGCGTGTGAGAAAAAACAAACAAACAAACAACAAAATAACTCTTTAAATGTGAACCTCTCTGAATATTAAATATTTGCATATAATTCTTTGACTAGTCTTTAAATGTGCTCCTTCTCTTTTATCCTGCACATAAAGGTTTTTGTTCCAGAGTAACCCTCCTCATGAAGAAATTGCACTAATTAATCAGAACAAGATTATATATCAACATGGTCTTACCTATGTCTTTAAGAGCACTATGCACATGGACTGCCACATAGCTATGGGTTATAATTTGCAGTGGGGGGTGGCAGAAAGGACCATAACAGTTATAGGGTAGATTTAAAAAAAAAAAGAGAGACAAATAAACAGGTACAATGTTAGAAAGATGAGCATTCCAGATACCTTACCTGTGATAATTCTCAGGAATATCAATATTTTTCTACATTTACTTTGGGCAAATACAGGTCTCTGGTACCATGGCTACACCAGCCATAATAAATTAAATAGTTATGGGGAATACTTCTGGATACCAAAAGTCAACTGGTCGTAAACTAAATTGCAACAGTGGTCCCGAACGCTCTTTTGAACCATCAGACTATAGGTATCCCAATTTTCAGATATATTTTGGATTTAGCACAAGTCAGGGACTGGTTTACACACATCCACCTTCATTTGAAGGTGAAAGGCATTTAATAATATGGATGTAGCCTTTTCTGTGCCAGTTGGCCTCAGTACCAGGAAACAGTGCTGGGCACATTTAAGCTGACAATTTCTGGGTTTATTTTCAGCTCCATCTGCTTGTAGATCCATAAACATTTATTTTTCCACAAATCAAAAAATCATGGAGTACTTTAGACTATAGAGATTGCTGGGAATCATCTTGCCTCTCCCTCTCAGAAGGGCTGGGTTAAGCTGCTCAGGACTCTGTTTGGACAAACTTTGCATATTACTAAAGGATAGAGATCCCACAAGACGTTTGGGAATGTTTCCAGTGTTTGACCACCCCCATAACCAACACATTTCACCCATATCTAATCAGAATTTCCACTCCATTATGGCTGTGAGATCATGTACGTTCACACTGTGAACTTCCCAGCAGTGAAACTCATGCAAGGTGCCAGTCCCATTTATGTGCTGCAGAAGCCTTAGGCAGATAACCCTTAGGGACATAACCCATCCTGTTGTAAGAAAAGAACTCCAGGCAGTGCTGTATGAGCACCTTCTGCCCTGATTCCTGGAGGGAATCAGCTCAGAGCAAGTTAGTAGTGCTCCCAGCTTTCTACAGCAAAAATCCAAACACTGACACAGAGGACACTCATATCACTGGCTTGCCAAATCCTTCTTGCCTCCTTTTGAAGACTGGGGTAATGTTTTCTTGCTTTCAGGCATCTCTCCTGACTACCAGAACCTTTCAAAGATGATCATGAGTAGCACAGCTATGGTGTCTACCAGTTCTATCAGAATTTGTGGGTGCATCCCCTCAGGACCCATGGACTTGTGGATGTCAAGTTTCACTAGATGGTCTCTAACCCAATCCTTCTCAGTGGGAGGATTTCCTTTCTCCAGACCTTGTTCCTGGTCTTCTGGGTGGTGGATTCATGATGGCTGGCCTGGATGGCAAAGATTAAAGTAAATAAGGCATTCAGTATCTCAGCCTCTGTTCTAAAGGTCCCCGTTCCACTCAGCAG
>NW_021940553.1:4697032-4772425 GCF_001715985.3 Manacus vitellinus
AGAACACACGCAGGATCATCCTTGAGGAGAAAAGACAACGCAGAAAGAATCGTGCCTTGCAGAATTTACCACCTAGGGAGTCTTTCTGCTGTGCCTTTTGCAACCGGACATGCCTGTCTCGTATTGGCCTTTTTAGCCACCAGCATGCTTGTGTCAATCGTGTAGAGCCTTCCTAAATTTTCGTTTGGGAAACCCAGCCATGATGATATATATTGTATATATTGTATATTGTATATATTGGAGTATATTTGATATATTTGAAAAAGGCAAATGCACCTCACATTTCCCTTGGTATTCACAGGAGAGCACAGGACATTTCCAAGGGATTATTCAGAATTTAGGGAGGCAGCAGCAAGCTGATGACCAACCTTGGCACTGAATTGTTCTTCAAATACTCGTTCTACCTTAACTGTGAGCCTAATTTTCTTTGTTGACAACTGTAGATATGAAGATTCTGGTGACTCCTGGTGTTAGCAAAGCTGTGGGATTGCAGTAATTTTAGTATCTTGGGTAATCTTTTGCCCTGAGCAACTATTTTGCTTACGCTTTGAGTCAGTCTTATACTTCTTTCCTTAACAAATATGTTTACTTTTCTTAAATCTCTTTGAAAGTAAGTTATTTGCTGATGTTTCTGAATGTATGTGTACTGAAAACCACTGAATAATGTAATGAGATAAAAGAAAGCAAATAGGGCATTTGTAAGTCTTTGCCAATACAGCAAAAGGAAAATAGAGTGTAGAAAGCATAATCTGCTAAACATGACAGGGAAAAAAGCAGGCAGTTAAAGTGAAGAGTTATACATTCTGTAATGTGTGTGCATCCATATGGAGACAAAGTATGTGTGTAAGTATGTGCACATACAGCAATAAACATATACAAATGCAAACACATATACAAGCACACACACGATGAATTTCTAATTAAGATGAGAGCAACATTCAAGCCTAGACTCAAAAGTTATCAGAGGCCTTGCAGAGATTCCCCCTGGAGTTTCTGAGAGCTGGGTTTAGTAGCCAGTAATTTCCAATTTCTTAGATAATGTGTAGGACCATGGTGCTGATTAGCCCTTAAATCACGCTCTCCCTGGAAAAGCAAAGTCTTTAATTTCTTTAATGGTTAAAAAAAGTCTCTGCTTTTCTCTTTTTCACCTTCAGAAGCTCTTGGTTAATTGCGATCTGGGCTCGGTATTTATTTTTGGGTGCTGAGGATAAGCAAGGGTAGTCCTGTTGAAGGAAAAAGCAAGGGGGTCTCGTATTTGGGGAATTGGTTTCTCTAGTGGAGAAATGATACAACGTCTTAATTCCTGCATTTTTAAAGTGACGCCTGGGGTTTTTAATCTTGAGTCTCCCTTTGACATTAATGGGAGTCATGTTGCTGAAATGAGCACGTGATGCTTTGATAATTGAAAGGGACCATGTGTGATAGAATCATAGGCACCAGAGAGGTAAAATACCTGTTTCACCAGGAGATCTTGCCAGTTTTCCTTCTAACTCAGGAAATTAAGAGATTTACAGCTCGTTTATTATTGTATTGTTCAACCCATCTATAAATGAGTCAGAATAGCTGCTTTCACTGAAAGATTGCTGCACAGGATAAACAGATTTTATCAAGTGGAAATGTGCTCTTCCTTAATCTCATTCCATCACTTGCTATTCTTTTTGCCACCTGTGAGTAATTGCTCTCACACCACATATTTTACACCATTTTGGATATTTTCAGAAAGTTGCACTGCTTTTCCCTAGGCCCTGTTTAGATGATTTAGTTATTTTAATGTGCTGACTACATAAATCAAGCCTTAAAGTCCCTACGGGCATTTTGCCTATTTCTTTTTCCCTGAATACTCCAGACTCTTGGGGTCTTTTATAGAGACAACGAGAAAAACTTTTAACTCTGCTACTGAGAAATTCATTAAAAGTAACAGGTGGAGTAAGAGAGTGCAAAGGGGTCTCAAAGAGGATACGAAGACCATATTGGGGTACAGAGGTATTTAAGGAGTCCATAAAATCTGTGGAAGTGCACACATCCTTCTAAAAGACTCACTTTTTTTATTCCTAACAAGCAGTTCAGAAAGTGGCATCAAATATTTTCGGAGATAATAAGGTCCTTGACCCCTTCAGAGTCCATTACTGTGTACACTGTAAGAAAGAAGGAACTGAGAATCAAGATCCTGTGGTTTAAATATTGCCCATATTGTCTGTTGGTTTATCAATTTACTCAATTCTCAACCCTGCCTAATGTAAGGGCATGACAATTTCTCATCAGTAACACAAAACATCATTATATGTATTTACTCTCCCTATTCATCCTATGAAAAAAATCTTGTACATATTTAAGTGGGAAGAAGGAAGACAAATGAAGATAATATACTCTTTTACGATTTGTACAAGGCAAAACAAAGGAATTTACTGCGGCAACATTTCTGCAGTTCACAGCATAGAAAACACAACAGGGACTTCAGAAAATAAAAAAAAAAAAAACAGTCAAAATTTGAGCATGAATTTTTAAAACATAGTAAAAATATCTAAGGAAATTAATTGGGTAAAATAGTCATTAAAGCACAGTTGAGATTGCCACCACAGATAATTTAAACATCAAAGGCAAAACTTTCAGTCCTTTAATGTTCATTTTCTCATGCACCCTGTGAAGAGTACTTTCTGTTGCTGCTTTGTCATATTTGTATCAAAAGGCCATGGAAGGATCTAAAGCATCATGGCAGTGGAAGCTGAAATGGAGATATTTCACATGAAAAAAAAGTGTGAGAACTGTGCTTCTTCCAGTTAATTATTAAGCAGGCCAACAGTCCTGTAAGCCTGGTGGGAACATACATTCTTACCTTACAGTTAAGGGCATTCAGGTGTTAAGAGGATGGGCTATTGTGAGGAGAAAAGCAGGAATGGGTATAATTAACTTGTCTAATTCTAATCTCAGAATACTGATTCAGAATAATGGTATTTCTCTCAAGTACCAGCAGTCTGCTAGGAGGTCACATTACAATCCTGAATATTCCTTGCACTTCACTGTGGAAATATGCTTTTAGCACTTTCTCAACTTGTAGTAGCTCCAAAAGCTGTGTGGGCATATACACCTCTGCTAATTTCTGCATGTTAACCACAGGTGTCTTCTTTAACAGCAAAATGCAGTCTCTGATATTGGAATCATCCAGCTCTCAGAAAGAGCACTGAGCAAGATGTACTTGCCAAAAAAAAAGTGGGAGGTCTGGCTTCCTGTACTTTTTTGTTTCAAAGAATTCAAAACTTCAGCTCCTGTTTCCCTTGCAAGTTTCCGACTGGCAAACTGTAGGTTATGGTGACTGGAGAGATAGGAGGGTGATAGAACATCTTTTAGCCTGAGGATGAGTTCCTCTTCAGATAAGAAAACAAGTCACGAATCCAGCATGAGGGGAATGTGTTTTCCACTGACAAATGTTTGGTCATATAGTTAGGAGAGGGGTATAGAGAGGAAAGGAGAGGTTTTATGCACTAAGAATTGCTCCTCAAGTGTTTCCCTCTTGATGTGTAAATATAAATAAGCAGAAAAAATGTTCTACTAAAGTGTAGGGCACTTCCTGTGTCTGTCTAACATGTATTTCCTCAGCATTAAAAGAATATGGGGCAGAAGCACTCCTCCCATCATAATGCCTTAACCATTAGTCTACACGCATAAGCTCTGTTTTTGCTGCTCTTCCATACCATAGTTCTTATTTCCTCTCTGAATGAGACAGAGAACTTCATAGGAAGCATTGTCAATTGCGTTAGACAGGAACTACAGTAGTTTTTTTTAATTGTAAATCTTCACTACAAAAGTTTAATCCTACTGTCTTGTACTGTTTGAATTAGAGAAATATACTCAGTTTAGTGCTAGTCCCTGAATGGGCAGAAGTGCTTAAATTCTCATAATGATAAGTGTTTCCTAGTATCTATTTCTAATAATCTAATCAGCAAGCAAGTGCTTGGGCATCCCACAGGTTACTCACATCACTTCCTTCCATTGCATTAATTATAAGCACCCAGTTTCCTATTCCCTGTGATTTGGGTGTTTGAAATCATCTCTTTGCTGACAGACAAACATATAAAATATTTGTTATGGTTGAGATATTCATAGTGAAAATGCTGGAACAGCTTATGGAAGTTTTAGCCTAAATAACTGGGTACAGTGATACTGGAAGACAGGAGCAGAGTTGTGTTTAGACCTCAAGCCACTGTGATTCCCAGATCTCCCTGACATAAACACAAGTGAGAACAGAAAGAGTTCTGGTACCACAATGACAGAACACGTAATCCATAGACTATATAATACTTTTCTTTTATAGCTGTGTCAATGCAATTTTCTTTCAGTGATGTTTTGAAGCTTGCACGTTAAATATGAGGCTCTGAACACTTCTAGTACTGAAGCTTTAGCTCAGTAAAAATAATAGCATGAAAACATCAAGCCCATTCTCTTGAGTTTTCATGGTCTATTTCTTTGCTTGCAGCAAAGTTGGATAAAAGTATTTACCTCTTAAATGTTTACCTAATACAGTATGAAGTGTTGACCTTAAACGGTCTTTACAGCTCATAGACCATAAAAATAAAATTATGAATGAGCAATTTTCATTTCTACAAAACCAGTGACTGTAGAAAACTATGTTTTTTTTCTACTCTTATCCTAAGAATACAAGTAATATTATCTTGTACAATTACTATCACTTACAGACTTCAGTTGTCACTTTTTGACTAAACTCTAAAACCAGAGGCATCAACACCGGTAGGAAGGAGGAAAGACAGAAGTTACTTGACAGTGTCTTCTTGTATTCACTGTTGGAGTCAGTGAGCAAGACCTAGATTCTTCTGATAACGAACACAGAACTTGCCTCAGATAGTCAGACCAGGCCATCAAGGCAGTGACCAAAGGAGACAATAGAGAACCCTGAAACTAACAGTTCAGATCAAGCTGTTAAGTGCAAAGCAGAAGACTCTTTCAGTTGTGCAGTAACTCATTTCTCAGCCTAATCTCAGCTCTGTGTTTAACGTTGGTCATGCCGAATAATATCTGCGGGTTCAAAATTAGTACCTTGTTTCTTCTGTGAGTGCAGTTTTTTCTCCCCTTCATTGCCCTCACAACTTATTACCAGAGCCAATCTGCCATAAACGGCATTTCAAATCTAATAATTTCAAATCTAATTGCCTTTTTACCTTTCCTCCCACGTTAAGTTCTACATAAAAATACTCTCCACCCCACAATTCACAGAACCACACTGGGACAGGGACTGAAGAACCCAGGAAACCCACACCAGGGAAGGAACGGTCTAAGGGACTATAACCATGGACCACTCCTCTATTCTTCCAGGAAATGCATGTTTTCTGATATATGTGACTTCACAACTTTCCTTTCTCTTCTTTTTCAAAAAATTCAGGTGTTTCTAATGAACAACAAACCCATACATATGTTTTACATATATATATCATTTTGCACACACACACATATATATTGCAAATTTATACTATATTCACACAATGTGATCGTTGCTTTGCTTAGGGTTTGTGGTGAGAATGCATTACCAAAGGAAAAAAAAGCAGTTCACTTGAAAAGCATTTTTTCCTTCCTTCACGGTTGGTCCTTTGATCTCCTCCTCTCATGTTTCTGGGGTTTGTTTTGTTTTGTTTTGTTTTTTCTTTCCCTTTCAACCTGAAGCATAAGTGATGAATACTGATGCGACAGAGTTTGGTCGTATTCAAAAGTCCAGAACACTGACACACTTGGACTGCCTGTCCAAGTTGTTTATAATTTGTAGATCAGGAAATATAAGATATTAAATTATATTTTGAGGAAAGAGTTATGCTTCCCAACCACTGGATTCAGGTTAGATAATTTCTGCAATGCTCCCAGTTTTAACACAAGTCACTATGAGACTTGTTGCAAGCAGTTTTTTCCAATATTATTGAAATCTAGTCATATTTTTTTACAAAACTATTAACAAATATAGCTTAATTTAAAAGGGTTTGAGACCTTTCTCAGATTTATAACTTAGCTGGACTGATACTAATTTAGTTTAGTTTCTCCTGAGATAGTTAACTTGGTCTATCTTTCTGCCTGTATGGAAATATACAATGAAATAGCTGAGGAATCTTTTCATTTTTAAAGATGACCTTCTCAAAATGAGAATATTGAATAATCTTGAAGAACAACCTTGTTTATAAATACGTACTAAATTTTGGAGATCTGTTTAAAACATATTCAGATTAAATTTCCATGTCCTTGCTGAAGCAGATCTAAGGTTTGCCTGAGGTATTTACAGGGCATTGAAGCTACAGAGCCTAAACTGACAGGATATGGCTGCAGCATATTGCTCTGTTGTATGTTTTTCAAACTGGAAGATTGTTTGCCTGTAAAAAAAGCTGCTGATTACAAAGGAAACAACACGACAAATGCTTCAGGACATTAAAAATCAGGTAAAAAAAGATATCACACTGAACTCCTCACTTCCAGATTGTAATAAAATTGGGTAAACTATTCACCGTGACTAATTTATTCAAAAGTTGCCCCTTCATGGGCTCATGAATTTATATTCAAACAGATTTGGATTTCTACAGATTTGTTGCTCAATGTCACAATTACAGAAATAGTTGTACTTTTAATCCTATTTTTTTGGACTTTCTCTTTACACTCTTTAAGTCCTACATTGTGCATATGGCTTTGAGAGGAGCTATTGCCATGGGGTAGGGATGATGGATCTTCATAGGATTATTCCTTCATAGCTGTCCTTTGCATACAAATACTCTACAGTAAATGCAAAATGTGGGCAACATTATCAGACTGTATACTAAATCACATTATGGCACTCTTTTTAGGAAGGCACATTTTGAGGTCAGAATCACCAAGTTCTCACTTTCAATTTAGATTTTGGCTATAAGAAGTTGCTCATCTTCCATAATTTACTGATTTCTCTGAATGAATCAAGTCCAGTACAACTCTTTTCCTTAAGAACTGGCACTTGTACAATGACTTCAGCAGTATAAAACAAAGATAAATAGCATATAACTTTAAAGTAGGATAAACACCTAATTTAGAAATCTCTAAAGCATTTCATGCTGTGAAGACATGTGGACCTTATTAACTTTATGACTCAAAGACAGGGCATGTTGATGGAAGACCCTCAGCAGCTAAGGTAGCTGGACCCAAAGCAATTCCAATTTGGAGGACGGGTGGCCTGACTTATGGAAGGTTCAACAACAGATAGTATAGGCTGTTTCTCAGAAAGATTCTATACCTCAAGTTGCACATGGTAGTAAAGTGGATGTATGACCACCAGGCCAGAAGTTACTTGAATCTGATATACTCCAAGGACAGTAAAAACTCCCTTCAGTTTGTCCTGTTATCCAGGTGCACTTGGAAAAAACTCCCAAATCCTATTTTCTTACATCTGGAACTGTCACAAAACATCTCCAATTCTTTCTTTTACACTGGTTTGAATTTGCATTCCCCCCCTGTTAGTTATTTTCAGCTTCTCAGGAACCTGATATTCTAGAAGAATACCTGGAACGACTTAGGGAAGAGCTGATAAAGGCCACTCCTATAAAAGACCTCTGTGTGTTATGGAGAGTATACCAAGACGTGTGTATCAAAAATTCCTTTTCCACTTTCCTGAATGATTTCCTGACAGTCTAGATATTAAATTAATTCACTGCATAAATATGAACAAACAAAACAACAAAATAAGCAGGTCATAGCACAATATTTATAAGTTATTGGAAGAAACTTTAAATCCATCACACTCATAGTTACTGGATGAGTAGTTTATGTAAATACTCTGCAGCCCATGGAGAGCTCATACATTATTACCAACCATTATTATGCAAATATTCTCTTTCTTAGTAATTTAATATCAACACTAATTGTCCACTTAGACAGTTTATTATTGGTTTTGCTTCTTGGATGACAAACATGGGGGAAAATCAAGTATTCTGTGAGATCACAATCAGATTTCTATTAACATTGACTACATAATTGCTGGGATATCCCTTACAATCAAAACCTCTAGCTAAATGAAAGGTAAAGAATATGATTAAAAAAGGGTCACAAGGGTATGTAGATGAGTCAATCACGACTGACATCAAGTTTTCTTTGTCTTACATCATTTCCAAACCAGGAGTCTTTGCCTCAAGGGCACAGTTACTTCATAGCTAGGACAAGCTACATGCAAATGACTGAGAATTAATTGCAGATATCCATAGAATGTGGATACATTTTCACACCATTATTTCCTTTATCTCTCTTTCTTAGAAGAGACTTGTACACTTTGTGAAAAGATGAAAGCATTTATCTGTACTATACATAAAAGTGGGTAGTGTGTACCTGAATGAATACTTACAAGGAATCTTTCTGTTTCTGTCTCCCACAGCTGGTTTATTTTCAGCCCATTCTGGCAGTAAAAGAGGGACATGAGCACATGACTAGTGGTTGGCAGGTCTGTAAAATGTTCTTTTCACTGCAAATAAAAAAATCATCTTTTTGGCAGCATCCACACAGGAAGCACTATAGACTACTTGCTCTAGATCGCCGATGGTAAAGGGAAGAGTAGAAGAGAAAAGAAAGGAGAAGTAAAGAGAGCAGGACTTAATTATTCTTCCTCTCATAGGCATTCATTATAAAGTCTGAGGAATACACTACTACTGAGTGTAACTGAAAAAAAACCTAATTGTTACTATTGGTGCTGTCTGTTCTGAGTGGGTAAGTGAGGAACTAGATTTCAAGGGTTATTATACTTTAGCTGCTGCCTTTCACTGGCCCTAAACAAATGTTTCAAAAAAGGAAGGAAGCTGTTCTTTGTCTTAAGACCTGATGAACTTCTCCTTTATCCAGAGAGGTGTATTGTCCACCTTTTTTTTTTTTTTAAGATAGATGTTAATAACTGAAATAGAGAATTTTATGTTTACAAAGTGTTGATATTTTTTAAGTTCTTCATTAAAGATATATTTTATACTCTTACTGAAGGAATTGCCAACTGGAAAGTATTACTTATTAATAAGTTATTTAAAATGTTTTGTGTACTATTTTACGCCAATTTTCTGTGGATGTTTTTTAATACAAAGGTACTTTTCCCCCAGAAACATAACTCATGATTTTGCTTCTCAGTCCTCAGCCTTCTAGTGTAGTTATATGATAACAACACCCATAAAACACACAGGATAAGTAATGTAAGTAAACAAGTTCTTAAAAAAAAAAAGGATTAAAAAGGAAAACTAAACAAAAGGAAGACAATGAGATTCAAATGTTAATTTGGGGTGTAGTGCTTCAACCCATGACTAAAGCATCTTTCAGGATGAAATTCTCTCTCATGTGTTAATCCATTATGACACCAAACTGGATGAGAACATCTGTGTTCTGTGGTAAAGTAAACCAACATCATCACACCAAGGTTCTTTGCATTATGGTTAGTGGAAAATTTACCTCCTGAAAATGTGTTCACACTTAGGCCAGATCTCTCATTGTGCCACCTCCTTGGATTGAACCTTTATTTGCACTGCTGCAAATCAGGAAGAATCAGTGCATTTCTGTGCAGGAGAGGATTGTTTATGAATCCAGTTTAAACCCAATATGTGTAAAGGGCAGCTTCACTTTTGTAATGAAATAATCTATGGGTTACTCTCACTCATTCACAAGCTATGTCATGTGTCACTGCAATTGTTATGCTCTTCAAAATTTTACCTGCTTTTATCGTTTTGTCAGAGTCTACTATGAGATCTCAAGAAAAAGACAAAACTGACCTATACCATCAAAACTGTTGAATAGTGAGACCATATAACTATTTAGATTGTCTAAAATGACTGCCAGGAGAATTATGGTATCTAAGAAAGAAGGTTCTGGTAGCGAAACCCTTCCCTATGTGCTTAACTGTACTTTCTATCAATGAAAATTAACCACTCTTTTTGAGTTTGAAGTCTTTAATTAAGTACTTTTTTTCCATTTTATTTATTTATTTATTTATTTATTTATTTTTGGCTGGGAGAGACTTTCAGGGGATACCTGAGGTTTCTGGCATGGTTTATAAATACACTGGTGCAAACACAACCATCTGCAAACATGATGTTTCCGTAAGGCAGGCTGGTGTGAATAAACTTCACACAAAGAACCAGTAAAATACAATAATTTAAGAAGACCTTTGTGCATGTCTCATTCCAGCCCACAGGAAATCCCAAACTAATTCACAGTCTATTGAATTTTCTGCTAAAAAAAACACGTGGTGGGAACTAGTGCAGAAGACAGAACTTTAGCGAAAATAAAAAGCCAGATTAACACTGTAATAGTCAAGGTCAGGATGGGATATCTGAAAAAAAACCAATCAGAATTCAAAAGGATCAGACACTTAAATGAACTTCTGATTTCTATAGCTCACAACTGTACATGCAGGTTGGAGAGGAAGATGGGACATAGGAATCACAAACAAAACGAAACAAAGGGACTGAGAAGTTGACTACATGGAAATGCTGTTCTTCAACTTGAAATGCATCCAGTGCTGGCAATTCATCTCACTGGCAATTGTGCAGTTTGGAAAATTGGTTCAATTAAAGTAGCAGCTTCTCATACTAAGAGCTGGGAGCTTGAGGATAGAGCAAAAGCTGGGTCTGGAAGAAATCAAAGGAGAGTCATAAGAGTTGTAAGTATAAGCTTACACAGTTGTGCCAGAACGAGAGTTTGAGGACTGGTATATATCTCCTAACTGGAGTTAGACCAGATACATTGCAACTGAGGGTTGAAGAAATCTTTTGAATTTGTCACTGAAGAAGACAGAGAAAATGCACAGTGGATCACTAGTTAGATCATCCTTGAGTGAGAATGCAGAGACCTCTCAGATCCTTAGTACAATGTGTTTAAGAGAAGTATATGTACCTCCTCACGGTACTCTAGGAGTTAATACTTCTGAGACATACATGTATCCATTTGAAAGAAAAGAGTCCCTTTGCACCACATAGTTTTCGCATTTGTTTTCATTTTTAATAGCAAGTTTGAACCTATAATTTTTTAATTAGGTAAATTGACTTTTTAATTTATTTTTTTCAGAATTCAATAATGTTTGGATATATTTTATCTGAAATAATAAACTCATACTGTGAAAATAATCATGATAGAAAAAAATAAATATAAAAAAAACACATTTAAGAGATTCCTGTTATCTGGCAACAAGTTCCATCCAGTGGATGTAAACTTAATTGCAATATATTTCCTTAATGATCTGGCCTAATTGGGACTCAAAGATATGGTATCATTTGAATGTTGCCTTCCCTTAACAAAGTGCTTGTAGTCTGCTTTATTTGAAGCACCTTTAAATGATTAGCTTTATGTATAAGTAATGATTTTTCTGAATATTTAACCAAGACTTGCAGAAAAGGATTGGCAGAAAATCACAGATATTAGCAACGGGAATGACCTGTTGTGTCACCAGGCTTTTTTTCTTTCATTTCCAGTCACAGAAGAGTGTAGATAGTTTTCCTGCACTATGTTTTGCAGTGCTTTGTCCATTCTTTAGAATTTGAGCATTTCATGTTGACAGAATGGATGGAACACAGGTAGCATGCTGGAACCAAGTTTCCTTCTCACTTCCACTGCAGTAAATTAAAAAACTCTTCACTGCTGAAATCAATGCAATTGTTCCTTGTTTCTATTAATGTGATAATTAGGTGCAAATGCCAGGCAAAATCACCAGTGGTTTGAATCACCCTTTTGTGGTGTCTATTTTCTTTAATGATTAAGGGAGACTCCAATGACTACTTTCCTAAAGTAGATTTACTGTTCCTATGTTAATTCACAATACTTCATCTGACCATTCATACACACACACACATTAGTGTTTCACTCACTCACACACATGCACTTGTCATGAACATATTTCATCCAACTTGTACCAAGAACATGAGAGCAATAGTTGTAACTAGAAAGTTGTAAGTATTTAAGGAAGGAACAAAAGGTGATGAAGCTGACATGGTGACAGCAGCTACTTATACTGATGCTCAGGATGTTCTACAATTGCAAGGACCCTTAGAAGGGAGGAAATGACAGAGAGGGACACAAAATGGGGCACTGAAAGACTCAGTTCTCACACACTGGACAGATTAATATAATTCCAAATATTTTCTTCATTCTGTTATCTATTTCTGTTTTAGAAGTGTATTTTCTTTGCTTTTCTGTTTCTCCCCATCTCCTTTCTCTTTTTCCTTTGTTTTGTTTTGTTGGGTTTTTTTTAACTAGGAAGGGTGTTAAAAAGGCACGTGACCCTAAAACATAATTGCATTGCTTCTGCTGCATCCTCACTAGCTGCCAGCCATGAATAAAACACTGACACATGGAGGCAACTTTAAAACCAGGTATATATCACCCAAACTCAAACTGTCACACACCTTTTAATGTAGTTTATTTTTTCCCCTGTTATTGCTCATTACCAAAACATGTGTTCATATAAGCAGAATCTTTCTTTTCCTTCTTCAGCCTGTAGCTTTCCCTGATTCGTGAGTTATGCCAGAGACTGACTTTAGTAACAACACTATGCTTTTTTTGTTATGGGAGTTGCAAGAGGCCTGAACCAATCAAGACTAATCCCTTAGCAGATCAGGAAGAATGGACCTTGTATAAATGTGTTACAAATTAAAAAGGCAAGTGAGAGATGGGACATAGGAAGGGAGACGAAGGTATCTTGTCATGGGGAGAATTCAAAGGATGGTAGATACAGAGATCCATATACTAAAAGGCATAGGATGGGCCAAATAAAGAAGCTTACAGTGTTGGAGTCTATGATAACCCTGATATCCAAGTTATCTAAAAAGGAGTGGCAAACGTGACACAACATCTTGGAGTTGCCCATGGTCTTCCGGAATTACAGCTGAACATTAACAGCTATTGTTGGATGTCTAAAATGTCAGTGAATGCATGTATATGTATGCATGTATTACTCCTTTTTTAGAATTTTAAGTAGACTTCTGTCTACTTCTGAAGCTTATTAAATCCTGTCTTATGCCCCAAGTAACGCAAAATAGGAGTACTAACTGGCTTGCAATTTTAAGCTCTTAACATTTAGTTTCCATCTGATCCCATGAATCTTTTATTCAAAACTGCACCATGAACATGATTCAAAATACATGTGGGAGTCTGCATCCCTCTTCTCTTTCTTTGGAGAACACAGAAGATCAGAATGGGCCAGGTTGGAAGGGACCACAGTGAGTTATCAGGTCCAATCTCTCTGCTCAAGCAGGGTCATCCTGGAGCGCATGGCACAGGACTGTGTCCAGATGGTTCTGGAATACCTCCAATGAGGGAGACTCCACACTCTCTCTGGGCAATCTGTTCAGTGTTCGGCCACTGCACAGTAAAGAAATTCTGTCTTGTATTTAGGTGGAACTGGCTGTGCATCAGCTTCTGCCCGTTGCCTCTTGTCCTACTGCTGGACACCACCGAGCACAGCCTGGTTTCATGCTCTGGCACCTCCCCTAAGATACTGATATACATTGATGAATTCTCCTCTCAGTTGTCTCTTCTAGAGGCTGAAGAGGCCCAGTTCCCTCAGCCTTTCCTCATAAGAGAGATGCTCCAGTCCTCTTAAAATTTTTTGCCTTCTGCTGGACCTGCTCCAGGAGTTCTATGTCTCTTGTACTGAAGAGTCCAGAACTGGGCACAGCATCCAGGTGAGGCCCCACCAGGGCTGAGTAGGGAGGCAGGATTCTAACTCCTGTCACCTTCTTGCTCTCCATGTAGGTAGAGATGGTCTCAGGGGGCTCCACCCCCTTTCCAGGGATTGAGGTGGGGCTGCTTAGCTGGTAGTTCCCCAAGTCATCCTTCTTACCATTTTGAAGACTAGCATGACATCTGCTTTCTTCCAGTCCTCAGGCACCTTTCCTGATATCCATGACCTCTCATAGAAGATCATGAGAAGTTTTGCAATGATGTCCTCCAGCTCACTCAGCATTTGTGTATCCAGCCCTTCAGGGCCCAAGGACTTGAGAATGTCAGGCTTGTTCAGGTGTTCTCTAACCCCAGGCTCCTTTACCAAGGGGAAGTCTCCCTTCCAACATGCCTTTATCTGATCTCCTGGTCTCCTGGTCTCCTGGGTCAGAGATGTCTAAGGGCTGTTCTCATCAGTTAAGACCAACGCAAAGAAGACATTTAATAACTCTGCCTTCTCTGTGTCCTCTGTTACCAGCCTCCCCTCTCCATTTGCTAGTGGGCCCACATTATCCTTTGTTTTGTTATTTATGTATTTGCAAAAGCCCTTTTTGTTATTCTTGACATCCACTGCAAGATTTAATTTTCAATGTACTGTGAGATGTTTAATTCTCTGCTGGAACTACGGCAGTATGTACCCACATCCTTTGGTGATAACGAGCCAGGAAACACTTCTACCAACCAGGTGACTGGATATCACCATATGTACCATACTTACACGAAGCTTCAGAGTTCAGGAAATGTTTGGACAACACCCTGAGGCACAAGATGTGATTCTTGGGGCAGTCCTGTGCAGGGCCAGGAGTAGGACATTGATGATCCTTGTGGGTCCCTTCCAACTCAGGGTGTTTTCTGATTCTATGAAAACCACAGTGAAACCCTTGCAGAGTGTAACAAGCCGGAAAAGTGATATCCACAAGTGTCAAAATCACTCTCACAATAAAGAACTTTGAGTGTTACAACATGTTAATTTTCAGCAATATCAAATGGGAAAAAGAAGAACTGTTAGAAAAATTTCACATAGCTTTTATATCATTCCCCCCACAAAACAAACAAACAAACAAACAAACAAGTGAACCAACGAAAAATACCAAAAAATATTATCAAAATGCTTTTCTTATGAGCATGTGGAAGTTATTAAGACTCTGGATTCAGTCTTAACATTTCCTTCCCTCTGCAAACTCCAAGCAGACGAAGGATGAATCTCCCGAATGATGAATTCTAATTTGAGAGTAGATAAAAGACTGATACAGATCACTCATCCGTGGTGTGGTTGGGACCAGCTTCCCTAAGGAACCTTTATTTTTACCTTTTTTACTTTTTACCTTAATTCTGCATGACATTTTGAAAAGGCAACTCTTCAGTTTGATAGATGACTTTGTGGGGCAAGTGTCTTACTTCAGATCTGAACCTAAACAATTGCATTGCCTAGAGGAAAAAAAATAAAATAAAATATGTAAGCAGTTAGTGCAATTCTTTGCTCTGAACTGTCACTGCAAATACGCCTCACTTTACATGCAACCAGAAGACAGTCGACGATCCTCGCGTCAGTGTCAGGTCTGTTTCATAAATCAGACAGCAGCAGGTGGTCCAAAAGTCAAATTCTGAGTGCTCTCCTGGGGTCTTAATGGGTTACCTTTGAATTGGAGCAAGCCCTCATGGGTCCCAGGCTATTTGAACCCCATAACTGGGTCTTCCACATAAGTAGCTATCAAGCCAATGAGTCTTCTGGGTTCTTACTTAATATGCTTAGAGGTTTTGCTATTAGAATAAATGCCAGTTCTTTTTGTTACTAGATTCCCCAGGCTTTCAGAGTACAGTTTTAAGCACTCTAAATGCCACCAGTACTCATTATCCCACCTCCCACTTCCTAGTGGAATTCTTAAGTGACAAGAAGCTGGAAAAATACAGATGGTATAATTATATATTTTGCAGTTGATTAATCACCACAAAACATTAATCACTTTTGGTATAACAATACATAATCAAATTCTTTATAGTAGAAATTAAGTTTCTTTCTGATAGAGAATGGATTCCTTTAGGATATTGACATGGTTTTTCAGCATCTGTTTTGCACCAATTCCACATCTGCATTTGATTTAATCAGCTTTAGGGCTCTGCAAAAAAATGGCTTTAAGGTTTGTTTCATGTTTCTAAGTGCACATGTTAATAATAGCAGAAGTGCAAATAGAGATATATCTGCTGTGAAAAACTACTCTTTGTATGCTACGCTTACTCATTTTCTGCCTCCAATGAATCCTTTCTCTTTTTAAGTCAGTTTGTTGAACGGAATAGAAAGTTTCTTTTGAAATAATTCAAATTCATAATATACTGACAGAAGAAAGAGGGTCTAGATAGCACACCAAAGAATGAATCCAGATAGCTTATTATAACTGTCAACATCCAAGGCATGAGGAACTGTTGTTGGCCCCATGGTCAAGGCATGGCAATGTAGCTGGTCACATCAGATATATTTGCCACCCCACTGTGCTGTCTTTGACTCCCCAGTATTGATGGACTGTCACAGGCGGCTCTCCTGCCAGGGAATAATCTCTGGTGTTTCTTCAAATGTGTGATTTTACATCACTGGCCCATAGATGGTATGTTGTCCTGGGATATGCTAAAACCGGTTTCAGCTCTGTCTGCAGATGTGGGTGATGAAGGCCACAGTTTTCACTTTCAAAAGTGTGCTTTACCAACCATGTTATGGAACAGCCAGGGGCCAGTACATGTTCCATCACTGTTGCTAAATCTGGGTCACTGTGCAGTAAAACAACATAAAATCTGTAAACCAGAGGCAGAATAATCAAGCAGAATCTGGATTTAATTGTCCACTACTGAGGACTGTACTCCTCTAGATAAAACGTGTAAACATAACTAAAAAGAGACTAAAATCCTGGAAGATATCTCTGTAAAATTAACTCACCCTTTCATATTGGTGTTTTAGTCCAATATGATACATATGCTTTTGGATAGATTAAATTATTTAGCTGCAGAACACAGGCTGGAGAAACCTTTCCTTTCAGGCAAGGGGTCATGAAGCTTATTTGGGATGTGGAAGCTCAAACTCAGCTCACACCCAGTCCAATGGAGGATTCTGAGGATGCTTCCCACCATTTCTCCAGCAAGTATTCTGACTCCCACAATACACTGGAAATGAGATTTCATCCTCTCTCAAACAGTCTGCTTTGAGAAGACTGGCTGCAAGTGGAGAGAGGTGTTCTCTGTCCAGCTTGAATTTATGTCTTTTTTCCCTCCCACATTACACATTTAAGCGTCTTTCTGTCTCATCTGTTAATCCTATGGAGATACATAAGTGATCTATACAGTCACTGGCACTTAGTTCCTCTGAATCACATTTGTAAGACACATACTTTCTCTTCTAATTGTATGGGAGACATCTGTACCACTGTGTCAGACTCAAGGTTAGAAAAATGTACCAAGACGAATGCCCTGGTTTGAATACGAAACCACTGACTTCCACTGAAGTTTTCACAACTGAGATACAAAACATCTCTGCAAAAAAATGTCAGCAAGATTGTTTTTTTAGAATTTAGAGATAATTTATATTGAATAGTACCTGAATCCATGAATTATACCACTTATTTAAATAAGTGCATTGTGCAAGCATTGTGCTAAGGAAAAGAGTGCAAAGGGAAATCAATAAAAAACTGTATCCCACATTCAGTGTATTCAGCTCTTGATTTTAATGCCTAAACATTGGATTCAGAGTATGCATGCATTGTAAAAATATTCATATTTATCATGTTTATCTGAGGGACAGCAAGAGAGGGAAATAGCATATTTGTGTGTGTAATACCATTTGCTGCTACATGAACATTATTTGTAAATTAACCATGCAACCTACAAGGAGTTATTAAAAACCAAACAAATAAAACAAAAAAAAAAAATCACACCACTTTAAACTAAACTAGACCAACTAGGTTTTGAAACAAAATACCGAGGCATGTTTTCTGAATGCATAATTTGCCTGCTGGTGCTCAAAATTGGGATGTTACTGGTTTCTATGAAACACTTTTAGAGCTATGAAGAGTGGTGTTGTATAAATAAAGTGACTGATGTTCTGCCAATACAAACCTCAAAAGGAGGTTGAAAAACACAGCAAGAGTCACTTCTGAAGCTGGAGATAGGGAAGCATTATGTTTTATTTTGCCCTCTAATATAAGCCCCAAAGCATTGTTTCACTAAAACAGGTCTGCTACCTGAACAGAGTCCAACTCAGTCTCTTAGCACAAATGTAGGGATGAAAACACCTTCAGCATGTCACTGTAAAATTTCTGTGTTTATTGCCGGAATGAGCAGAGCACGGGGTCTTCACATTCACAGATTTTGTCTTCTATTTTGATGCATACTGAGGAGATGTAGAGCCAGCTGTGCACTGCCTATTCATACTGGGCAACTGCTACTTGCCCAACATCCCTACTGATAACAAGAGGATTACTTCAAATGGAAATGTTAGCTGTTATGGGAAGCCACATCTGAATCCTTAAGGACACACAAGGGCATTACCATGATCAATGGTAGATAGGAAAATTCCTTACTTGCTTGGTAAAAGCTTTTGTTTTGACTGCCCATGCAAAACTCCCTTGTCACTCCTGCATGTTTTTGAGGCTTTGAATGTATGAATTTTATTCCCTAATCATGTTTGTCAATGAGTAAGGAGAATTTCAGGATCGTGATTTAATCCTGGACATGTCCCGTTGTCCCAAGGAAGCCTCTGCTGAGGAGAAGCTGAAGATCTGGCTTGGACTTGTATAGACAAAGAATCATGGTAATTCTGATACAGTGTTTTTTTGAGGAATAACTAGAAAATATCACAGTACCTTAAAAAAATATATATTCTGGAACATGTGCGTATTTTCTCAAAGTCTTTTAAATCAATCAGTGTAGTTTAGTGCAAGTCCTTTAGCGTGTAATGTTGATCCTTGTTAAGGCGAATTTTCCTTTCTAGTGCACTTCGTGCAAAGTAAATTTGACATTAACACTGCTGGATAATCTTTTCACCCTCCATTTGAATACTTAAAGCAGGATTTAAAATATCTTAGTGGGAAGAATCCTGGGCCATCAGCAGGTGGAAAAGCAGCGAAGCAATAGCTATTTCTCATCTCTGATCTTACAGTCCAACATTTTTAGGGAAAAAGGTAGAATGTAGACCTTTGGCATACTTGATGTAAATGTTAGAAACATGCTTTTCTGATCTCTGTGGTCAATACATGCTGGAGTGGTTTTATATATTCTCCAGTACATATTTATGCCTACTATGAGCAGTAGCCTTAGTAGTCTTGGACTTAGTAGTCTTGGACTTCAAAATTTTTGCCATGAATTTCTAAAGAGAACAGTGTATGTAATCAATGAATGTATGCCTGAGGAAAAAGCAAGATGCTACATGACCAGAGTTACTTATTCTAAGGAATGACAAGAATATTGTTATAGGGCAACATAAGAGTATATATTTCAGCTGCAGTTGGGTTTGTGGAGTGGACACAACCAAACTATTGGAACTTCAGTACAGGTAACAATGAATCCATTGTGTTCATTGGATTCTGCTGAACTACATATGAAACTACACATCACTACAGATAAAATTGCTTTGCATACCAAAATGATATAGATTAAGGCTAGGTCACGCCAAGTAGCTTGTTCTGAGGTCAGATCTATGATAAAAATGCAAGTTGTGTCTATTCCTTGAAAGTTACAAAAAGCAACAAAAATTGAATAACAAGATGAAGCGAACATTCATTCTGTCAAGAATGGAATAGCTAATGGAGTTTGCAGAACTCCTAAAATCAGGGGAGAATATTTCAAAGCTGAAAAACTCCAGGTTTATTTCTTTACTATATCAGATTTATAAATAATAAAATATTATTTATTCTTTTATTCCAAAGGAAAATTAATTGCACTTGAGAACGTCACATACTGGTCAATGTTCTGCAAGACAATCAAAGAGGATCTTGGAAAGGCAAATGTAGATCTGCCAACAGCATATTCTAACACAAGAAAGGTACCTTGCTAGAAACATATCATAATGGAAGATTGCACCTTAATATGTCTGATTCCATATTTACTTGATGCTTTTGTTACCTAGAACAGTGTAAGGCATAGATCTTATTATACAGAGAAGCATGATAACTTAATCAAGAAAAGTATCATTGCACTTACATATTTTAGTCCTATTTGAATGAGCTACCTATCCAAAAGCTTCAGAAACCTTTCAACAGCTAGTAGAAGGTATTTTTTATGACTATAATATGAAGAATTTTAGTCCATATTAAATGAGCTTTTTTCGATATAAGACACATGGCCGTATACCTCAGACACAATGATCTAGCATGATATTTATTCAACTCATCTTTAGACCCATAGAAGCTGATCAGTAAATCTATTCAATTATCATGTGGTATTACCCTCTGAAGTTGCCCCTCTCTTTCTCCATCGACTATAGAAAGGTCATGGATGAATAATGAGCAACTAATTCTTAAAAGACTGTTGGTAGGTGAAAAGATTCGTGTCATGGGAAAACGTTCACAAGGAATTTTGGATGCAAGGGACAGGCTGAGGATGCTGAACAGTCATTAAATGCCTTTTAAATGGTCACTGGGTAATCAAAATCATAAGAAAACCTTTTGCTACGATATGACTGCTTAAAATCTGTACAGACTTTACAGCTGGAAAAGAGGCTTTTATATCTCAAAATTTAATAAGTGATATGTCTGTTTTTCTGAACACATACCTGCAGATCTGAGAAATAACTGCCTAATCTAGACACATCAGAATCCCTTCTAAACAAATATGAGTAGGGCAAAAAGTAATATATTTAAAAGCAAATACTCGAATTTAATCAATCAAATGGGTCTAGGGGAGAACAGATTTGAGATTCTGTATCAGGTTTGCATGACCAGATTTTGGTAGCAGACGGGCTACACGGGTGGCTGCTGAGGGGCAAGAAGTAGAGCCTGAGAAGAAGGGAGGGGTTGGGGAAAGGTGTTTTGCAGGTTTATTTTACTTCTCATTATCCTGCTGTGATTTTATTGGTAATAAATTCAGATAATATTCCTAAGTTCAGTCTGTTTTGCCTGTGACGGTATTTGGCAAGTGATCTCTCTCTGTCCTTAACTCATGAATCTTCCACTTTATTTTTGTCTCCCTTGTCCAGCTGCAGAGGGAAGTGATAGAGAGGCTTTGGTGGGCACCTGGCAGCCAGCCAGGGTCAACCCACTGCAGATGCTCATCTATTTGTGTCTCCTGGAATATCTGTATAGTGTTGTGGGGCTGGCCAGATTTACAGAGTAAGTCATAACATGCATCTGATTTGGAGAAAATACACTATGGTAATAGAAGAATGTTGGTAAGAAGCCTGTAGTGTATTTATATCCTCAGGAGTCCACTCCAGTGTTATCTCTGATATAATAATAGACTAATATGGAATCCTATGCTAACACTCTAACTCACATCTCTCTCAGTTGTTTCACAAACTAAACTTCCCCAGACATTCATAAGAGTTGTACCCGAGCAAGGACCAAGCAAAGGCAGACTCAGCAATTCAGGAATAAGTAATTTTAGGAAAGTACATTGATTAGCTATCTCTATTCTTGTTTAAACATATTCCTGCTACATTGTTGACTGAGAGGATTTGCATATGAAAGTAGAATGTGCTCCAGTGTTGAGGAAAGGGTGAGATGCTCACTGTGTATTTATGGAAAATAAACTGTTAAAGAGTGACAAGCAGCTCCAAAACTTCAGGGGTAGAAAGAGAAGAGAGGGAGGTAGAAAGAAAGAGAGATAGAAATCTAGCAGCTTTTGACAGGTATGCATAAATCTTTCTGAAGGGTAGAGTCACCCGAGGAAAGAGAATGTGAGAGACCATTAAACCATAAGAGTTTTGCAAGACTCTTAAGGAAAATGTGGAAGTTTGCAAGGCATAGACTGGCACCTCCAAATGCAGACTGAAGATCATCAGGAAAGCTCTTTGTCTCTGAGGTATTTAGCTCAAAGGACCCATGCTAGGAATGTTGTTTCATAAGGTAAAAGACAAAGTCATGCTTTCTGTGGTTGCAGAGCAGATGCTGTTCATGACAGACTGTTGTTGCAAACCTTAGCAAATCCAGCATTATTAAGGAGTAGCATTTAAATGTCCTGCCCTATAAGAAACTACACTGGACAATTCTTACTGTCACGATCCCGCCTCAGGTTTCTAGGCCAATCTTTTCACAGGTGCAGGACCCCTTGACTGAGTGATGAATGAGACTGGCTATAGTTCATCTGTGTTTGAAGAAGATAAACAGCTTGGTGCCAGTTAACTCCCTTTCCACAAAGGGAACAACAGAGTAATGTATTGAAAGGAGAAAAGGGGTTTATTTATCCTTCATTCTTCTATCCATCAGTGAAATTCTCAACTTTGAGCCCAGAATTTGCCCCTACGTGGCTCTTGGTAGAAGGTGAGGAACCGTTTTCTCCAGGTTTAAAGGTGGTGATTTTTTGTTTGCTATCATGAAATGAGAGGAAGAAGAAGGAGGACTGGAACTGGGTGAAGTGCCTGTTAATTACCCAGTTTGCTGGCTTTCTCACTTTTCTGTGTGCTTGTGGGGACAGCCACAAAGGCAGTATTGAATTCCCTTACCCAGTAGGCAAAGCTTATCTGAGGAGATATACACCTTGTTTGTTCCTACTTTCTTACTATTTCACCTTTCTTTACAGTGTTCACCCTTGCAAAAGTCCAAACCAGAAGAATCCACTCTTGCGCTCCACCATGGTTTGCATTTCATGACCAGTGATCAGACACTGTGATCCTCACTGCCTGGAAAAAAAAAATAAGACAAAGTCAGTGCAGAATGAACAGTTAAGAAGTTACTTACCTGTAGGATTTGGCTTATGTATGTGTCATTTTTTTCTCTCCTAAGAAATGAGGTCTCTGGGTAAACCAAAGATCAGATAATTCCCATTTTCTCTTGTGTTGTTGTGATATCAGACAAGATCATACCAGAAAATCAATAAGGAATTTCAGAAGATGCAGTGCTTAGTACTTTATTGCTTCTTTAGTTTTCAATGTCTATAGATATTCCTCACTATGACTAACAGAAAAGTGGTGATTTCATCTCTTATACACTTTGTCACTTGTTCTGCTCTGATCTGTTGATGGTAATATGAACCAGTTATATCAACTTGATAAAACAAAAAATGAAGCTATGTTGTCCTTGCATATGAGAGAAGTTTGCATGTACCGTTGCAGAATTGAATTACCAAACATCTTTACAATTCTAGTTTTCCCTTGTCTCTACCAGCATGGCTGCTGACAGTAGAGGCAATAGTCGCTTTCTCTCAAAAAAGCCCCTAGAGCAGTAAACAAATAAAAAAGAAAAGCAGGAAAAAAACACAAAGGAAAACTTATCCCCAAAGCACAAAACTCAGGTCAATGCTTTCCTAGAGTGCTAAATGACAAAATGCCCACTTGTACTTCTGTCTTTAAAATAAGAACAGTTCACCTCTAAGAAAGAGGTAAGTCCAAAAGGAGATATAAAAAATGACCCACTCCAGGTAATTTTACACATCTTTACATATTATGTTTACTTCTCAGGCAGTTTTAAGGTTGTCTTTATACTCTATTAAAACAACAACAACAAAAAAACCGAAACAAACAAACAAAAAAAACAAACGAAAAAACCAAAAAGCCCACCAAAACCCAAACCCAAAGCTCAAAACCCCACACACTTCAAGAAAATCAGTCTCTTTAGCTAACATATTTTAGATTTCTAGTTAAGAACAAGGTGTATTGCACCCTTAAAGTAATTGTTTCTACTCAAGAAAGCCAAAGGATCACTAGCTCAAGGGTAAGGTCTACACTTAATTAGATTAGGACTACTCTTAGTATTGGCAATAATGATAGTATTGGCGTTAAAGGAACTGTTATGGCTATCACCAGATGCCAGAGCTTCAGGGCAAGTGGAGTTTTTATGCAATGTTTAGGGACAGATACATAAGAATGGGCTCTTCAGATGCCTAAATCTGAGTAATTTATTGAAAATCATGAGCACTATAAAAGATTCACTTATCCATTGTAATGGAAATGTCCAACCATCAGCTGAAGATTTCCTTCTTCTACCTTAGACTGCAAACTATGGGGTTTTTTTCTGAAATTCAGAGCTACAGAAGGTCATATCATTTTGAATTTTTTTTCCCCTGTAAAGCAGCAACATTGAAAGGAATCATAAGAGTACGCACTCTACCTTAAGTGTTCAGCAGTTGTAGCACATCCTTTGAAAAATCTTTCTTTAAATACCCAAAGTGTTTAATTTATGAGACCAGAACTCTCACACCTCAGGGGGGAATCATCCACTGTGCGATCAGGTATTCTTCAGTGCATTTCTATCCTGGTAAGAAACATCAGAAAAAGGAAAGGAAGAATGATAGTGAAAGAGAGGCATAAGAATCAATGAACTAAAAATGAGGAAGTGCTAGGTATCAATTCCTGATGTATGAAATACTTCATTAATTCTCACTTTTGTCATCGTAAAATATGCTGATTATCTACTTCTTATTTGCTCTAATAGGAAAGATACCTGTGGTGGAGAGCACACAGCTACAGGTGGTCACTTACAAGTCCAGATAGGTTGCCCACAAGCTGTAATACAACCATATGGGTAGGATGTAGGCAAAATGCCAGTGGTAACCCAAGGAAAAAAGCTTATTGTTACTCTAGAGACTAGCTTTTAGATTGTTGTCCCCTGGAATCTTCTGTGTAAGGCTGATCCAAAAAGCACCATCTGAAAATGCTGAGTACAATGGTCTGCAGAGAGACAGACAGGCCATGCCATGTTTGTCTAGGTTTCAGGTGTCTAAATAAAACTGTCTAAATGGTTGCCTCAAGGCATTTAAGATCTGCCTGAGACTGGTAGATATGATGTAGAAGCTATAGGAGGTCTATTTCTGTCTGGATTGGTGGCTGGAGGCACCTCAATACGCATCCTGGTTTCCAAATCCTCTGTGGTCTGGCCATAGGCTGAAATCCTGAGTAAATAGGTCCTCCTTATTTTGTATATATCTGCAGATAAAACGAAAAATTTCAGTGCTTTTTGTGTTTATAATATTAAGGTAAATACTAAGTAGGGATTCTGAGAATCAAAAAGCACATGGTGGAGTCAGTGCTGAGGTCACTTGAACATTCCTACGAAAGACACCTTTCAAGGAATTGAAAAGAGATCTTCCAGACTTCATTCTATGGTTTCAAAAGCCACACACTTCCTTTAAATATAATATTATGAAACAGATAAATAAAAAGCAAACCATTTCTGATTGCATGAGCTGAAAGTTTTAAAAGGCTTTCTTTTGTTCTGTCTGAGTCACTGGAAAGAGTTCTGGCTGTTTTTTTTCTTTGTGGGAAGTAAATCTGAGCTCACTGACCATTGTTTCAAAGCAAGAAGTTTTAAATCAAAAGGGAAAAGAAGAGAGAAAGAAAATCAAGTTCAGCAAACTTTTATTGTATAGAAGAAGAGCCACTAAGCATACAGTCATGTATTCTCAGAGTAAATGACATGCACTTTTTGCTCTGGTGAGCGATCCATATTTTAAATGTCCCCATATACCATTATCATGCATAAAAACCTGACGCTATTATTCATGTCTTTTTCCCAATATCCATATTTTGACATTACCACTGAAAAGATCCAGTGTGCTCAGTGGCTTCTTAAAAATAAATAATTGAAAGCTACTGTAAATTATATTAAGCCTCGACATGGCTGACCCTCTCTTGCCTCAGTCCATTGCTATCTCTTTAAATGTATTCCCTCCTAAATTATATTGTAATTTGGAGGTGCTGAAGTCTTAAGTTTTTTGACTCAAATGTAACTTCCTCCCCAATGCATAATTCATTTTCACTTTGTTCTTGGTGCTGCGTGTGCAATCGCATTTTTGGCAGCCAAATGCAGGCTGAAATCAACAACTCTGTAAAGGGTGAGAATGAAATCAGAATGGACGGCTTGGCGGAAGAAATATTAAGCATGTCACAATGTTTTGTACTCTATCTTGTGAAATGGAGACAAAAACCTCAAACAACTCTTGAGTTTAAAAGGAATGACATTTAAAGTCTGAAAATTTTCCACTGCTGATGTCATGCTGTTGTTGCATTTAATTACTTTTCACATCACATAAGCTGATGGCTTCTGAATGTTTTTATGCGATGAGATTTTTTGATGGAGAACATACTCTTCCATTTTCCATTTTTTAAAGTGGAATAAGTCAATCAATCTCTGTGGACTCAGACGAGGGCCACCAGGTTTATCTAATAAAAATGAGTGTCACCACCTTTAGAATATTGACCTTATTTTCTAAAATAAGACCCCTGCAAAAGTCTTGAAACTCCCATGAAATCAATATGTTATTGAGACAAAATTTCAGATGTTTTAAGACAAAGTAGTTTTGCTACCTTATGTTGACTGACAGTCATATCTTTCCAACATCAATAAGTAGTACTGGACACAGACTCATTCAAAAAATAACATCCTCCAATATTATGATTTTCTTAACATGTAGTCATATCTGCAAAACAGCAAAGTAGACAGAATTGTGGGTGCCACGTGATGGATCAATGACAGAAACGTCATATTGATAATCATTCATGAAGTTTTCACGTGATCAAGCATAAATATGACAAGTTTTTTATCACAGAGTACCTTCAAGATAGGAAGGTAAAGAGAAAGTTGTGAAAATTCAAAACAACCTAGGAAAGTCAGGAATATAGAAGGACAAACTTACAAGATGACAAATGACACGTAATGACCCAGGAAGACTTACATGAACCCTGTGAAAGAGAGAAGTGGTGGATAGGGGTAAGTAGTTACAAGGAAAGGATTAAAGATGGAAAAGAAAATAGGGTTCAAAAGGCAGTTGAGATACAGAAACCCCTTGGCCCATCAAAGTCTACTTAGGGAATTGTCATCTACCTATATAAAGTCAATATGATATAAATATGCACCCTTGTACTACTAGAAGTGTCTAAATCTTACTGGGTAGGGTTGAAAATCCATGATGACTACCCTAACCTGTGTGTCAGTAATGACAGCCCAGCTGCCTAAAAGGATTGCTCCTTTTTTCGCATCTTCTTTCTTTGCCCCCACCCCCAAGACTTCGCTTCAGTTCACTGCTGTATGTTCAGCCTGCTGTATGTTCAGCCTTTTGTCCGTACTCCTGAAGCACAACTGAGTTCCTCGAGCACCGATTCACTCCTTAAGTGACCAGTGTCTTCCTGACACCTCCCTCTGTCCCTGACTGGTCTTATTTCATCACATCAGCAGCCAAGAGGATAAATAGTCAGCAGAACTCAAGATCACGGTTTCAGTGACGTGAGTGACACATTCCTTTGCTTTTTGTCTATCCTTTCCTCAATTACAGTTTATGATCTATGCTTTTCCCTCCTGATTTCTCAGTATCCATCTGTCCCAGCATTGCACCTTGTGCTCATTGTTATAGCAGGGAGTCAAGCGTTGTTTGTATGATAACACCTCCTATCCCAGTCTGCCTCTGTGGTTTTTTCGTGTTGTTCTGCAGGACTAGAACAGCTGTCCTGAGGTAATATGCCAAGCCCCTTAACCTTGCATTATTCAAATCTCTCCCTAGGGAACCAGAAAAGTCTGTGAGCATCCTCCACTTATGGGAATTTTTTGGCAGTTTATGTGGTGCTATCTTAGCCCTATTCCTCTCGCTAGAGAGAAGAAACCTATTGCATTAAACAGGTCATATTTTCATGGAGTCTGTTTTTCTGAAAAGACTGAGATGCTCGCCCTGACTCATTAAGAGGAAGAATGTGAAGACAAAGAAAATAGTTCAAATGGGACATTTAACTAATCTCCTTTTAAAGCTCTGACACAAAAAAACCCTCAAAGTGAATTACAAGGAAGAGAAGGAAAACGTCTGAAATAGAATCTACATCAGTAGATTTTGACAGCTGCAATATTATAGGTTGAATTAATGTTCCATAAACATACACTGGGCATTTCCATTATAGTAATGTCAGCTCTCATTGTCAGTTAACAGGTGCCTATATAGTAAACCACATCTGACTTCTGAGTCGTACTTTGAGTTGTATTTTCTGATATTAAATGATACAACTATATGATGGGATACAGCCAGTCTTTAATTTTTCTACTGAAACGTTATACTAAAAAAAATCCCCTCTTCTCCCCCCCCCAATAAAACGGAACATCCAACAACAAACAAAGAAGAAACACAAGGAACAATTTTGTAATTTTGTTATACTCATGATACCATAGCATATCTTAAGGTGAGGTGAATTGATGTGTAATTATCAACTGTATCATTCATATCGATAAATACATAAATGGAGAAATCCATCAGCTCTTCTCAGAGCTATCTGTAAGGCAAACCTTAGATGAAAACCATCAGTTAAAATGCTGTTTTTTTTTCAGATACTGAATTGCTGCTGGCTAAGAATGATGGTTAGGAAACTAATTAGAAAAGCACCTCCAACACCTAAAAGGAAGAGATGTAAAAATGAGGGATTTTCTGAATTAGAGTGGTGTGGAATCACAGACTGCCTTTGCCTGGAAGAAAGTGGGATACCCTTTGTGTGAAAATAACATGGTTTTTTTCCCCCATCAAATAAAATAGATAAAATTGAGGTTTTCTTTTATGCTGCTTTTTGTTTGGTTGGTTTTGGGTTTTTTTTGCTTTTTCCTTTCTTCTCACTTTTTAATTTATATATTAAATTAGGGACACAGAGTTTTTCTGGACACGTGGTACAGGAGAACTTTAACATTAGCCTTGCCCTCAGGGAAGTGTTTGAAAATCTCTACGTGCATTCAGCAAGCAACAGCATAACAGATGGGTGAGATGGTCACAGTAGCAAAGACTTTTCCTTGCATTACCACATCACAGGAAGCTTCTGAGAGAAACCCTCAACTTCACACACCCTTAACTTCAAGCAAAAGAGGAATAGAATTTTTCACATCCTTTCATTGCTTAAGAAGCTACTCAGAATGAAATGTCACAGTTCTCCTTAGCACAAAAGTAAACGTAGGATATAATTGTTTGTCATCTTTTATTTAAGTTGTGGTTCTATTCAAATTTCAGGCGGGCTTAATTTGACCACAGCCAACTGTCTAAACAAGCAATCTTCAGTACTTCTACTGCATCAACAACCAACTTAATAATAACATCAGTTTACATTTTTACATGCATTTTCTTTAGCTTACTGAAAATGCTATTTCCTCTGCTCACTGCCATAGGTTAGTTACATGTAGTGGAGCTTAGTTTCAGATACACTGAATATAATGAGAAATCTAGCATCAGGTACAAGAATAGTGGCAACAGAAGTCTGTGAGAGAGGCTGTCTTGTCTTAATTCCTGCCTCAGCTTTCCATTTTGTGGTAAACCTGAAATAAATAAAAATAAATAATAATAACACCAACAATAAAAATAATAATAATGATTTAAAAAAAGAATAACAAAAAAATCAGTTGTGGAATAGACCTATCAGAAACTGATATTTTTATTACATCCATCCTCTAATGAAAATGGTGTGACCTTGTATGAGTTATTTATATAAATAACTTCTCAGCCTGGTCTACCCTTGTTTCCTTTTAGTCTTATGTCTTTATGAGTCTTACCTGTCTGCTTCCAAAAATAATCATCCTGTTGGTACTTTTATAGACACTAATTAATTGCTCACGTGGTCATCAGAGCTCAGCAGAATACATCACTCATTTCATTCCTTTCTAGTTAATTGACAGTACAGTGATGTGTGTAGGTGCTAATACTAGTTCTACTGATTCTGTAGATTTCAACAGTGGGACAGCCAAGCCTGAACTGAACTTCCATCAAATAATTCTATCTCAGTTTATCTGTTATTTACCTGAACAGAAGGATATTCACAACTCCACAGAACTGTAGAAATAAGAAACTTCAAGCATGTTCTCGAGGTCTGTACAAAGTATGGTATGGAATTCACTAAGTGACCTCAGAAAAGTAAACATGGCCTAGATTTGAACACTAAAAGTGTTCAGTTCAAAGCTTTGTTCATTACTCAACAGCATCTATGACAGCTCTCTAGAGCTCGTGTTTCCCACAGTCTCTCAGAAGGCTCCAGTGGAACGTTATGGGGTAGCATTCTTCATCCAAATGCCATAAAGTTTTTTGGGTCTGTATGCTAAGATACAAACACTATGAGAATGGCCTGCTTTGTAGTGAAGGTTTGAGTATTCTCTATTTCCCTGAAGGCTACTATACTTCACAAATGATCCTTTTCACAGTATTTTCAGTATCATCTTTTGCTAATAACGGTGAAAATTATGTATATCTAAGGGTAACACCAACCTCCTGCATGTTAAAAAGTCTTAGTTTATGCTCATTAGTTCAGCCCTCCCAAAACGTATGCATTATTTGTGCTATCTCTTCTTCTTAAATTCAAGACATCCTCTGTGCCAGAAATTTTAAAGCATATTGTATTCCTCCTGATCCTCCTCAGTCTAGTATCAAACCACATCAAACACTGAATTTACTGAAATGAAAAGTTAGTGCAATATTGGTCCCAAAATGTAGGTAGTATTGTTATCTTTTCATAGCTACATATACACCTCTCTTGAGGAGATTTCTTTTAGCTTCAGTCTTGAAGACAATGCTTTTGAGTCAATATTATGCTGTGATAATTCTTTAGAACTTTATTTCTTTATATTAGCACCACTGGACAATATCCGTCTTTGAGTGAAACACCATCATTTACCAGTAGCTTATATTCAGACTAGTCCCTGTAGCACAATTCAGAAACACATTTTCTATTTACATTTGTCTCTCCCAGCTCTCATTTCACTTCCCAGAGCTTTTCTCCCCATGCTGTAATAGGCCTGAATTTTGATGAGGCCAAAACACAAAGCAGCCATCATGAATGACTTATTTAGATGCACAACTTTTAGCATACTGCTGATTCTGTTACTACATCAGTCAAGTTTCCTGACTACTCTTCCTGAGATGTAACAGCTCCAGAAGGATTTGGAGAAACACTACAATAGCCTGAGAGTTGCATTTGTTCTTGCTTTTGCTGTTGCCCAGCCCTGATTAGAAGAAATGTTCCTGTTAGTTAATTACTTGCACAGCGGCAACAGATGGCCGAAGGGTGAATATGATGGAAAAAACAGAGAGGAAAAGGGTTAATGTTGCAGATCACCTCGTTCCTCTTTTATTAAGGCTCCTCTAAAGCCGTTGATTTAATGGAGTGATCTCAATTGGGGCTGGAGCAGTGACTGGAGAATCAGGCCCACGAGGTTTAGCGACCTCCGGGTGAAGGCACTGCAGGTGTGTGGCTAACAAGGTACTAATTGGGTACAGAGTGTGGATGAAAGCAGTTACAAGCAGTTGGTCAAGAGGCAACATTGTACCCCAAAGAGCTGCAAGTGCTGGCCTTCCTGGCTGGGAGGAGAGGCAAGCTCTGTTCCCGGCTGCTTTTCTGCAGAATCCTGCCTGCCAAAGTTTTCATCCGGAGGAGCAGACCCTCCCTGGCAGTGCTTTCCTGTGCCTTTCATGCAAAGTGCTGAATCTGAGAAAAAAGTTAGACATTTAATTAAGGGGTGTGGATGTGGCTCAGTGACTTGTGTTTTCTTAGGAGTACAAAGAGAAAATCCTTCAGCGAGAGGATACAGATTTATGCACTTCCTTTCCCGTGAAATCTTGAGCAAGTTGTGATGCCTTCATTTCTCTATTTTGTTCCCCACTTCCCCAACATTTTTTTTTCATGGTCAGCTCCATGAAATCCTCTTCCTCTTACTCCTTGCTGTCCGTATATAAGATGCCCACCTACTAACACTACTTCACCATGCTCAGGAGTCCTCTACATTTAAAATCAGCAGAGAAAAGAGAAAATAAAGATTATAGGAGAGAGCCTGAAGGCATATTTCCAAAACGTGCAAACCCAACAGTGAAAGCAGTGCTGTCATCAGTAAGGTAGCACCAAGAACTGTGACCACATTTTTGGTATTCCACCTGCTAGAGACCCTTATTTTTATTTTTCCCCTGGCAGTTTGCTTGATTTTAAAACAGTATTATTTGCAAAGAAAGAAAGATGACACTAGCTTTGAGATTGTGTTGGTCAGTACTTTCATGATAAGCCTGGTTTATACAACGTTTTCATTTAAACCTTCATGCAAGACTTATATGCTTCCTTCATAATGCAAATTTTTCTTCCTTTCCAAGAGGCTGATCGTCATGTTTAATTTTGCTTTGATGCAATATTGACAGCCTTGTCATCTACAAATCTTTACCTTTTGAATAACTGGGAAAAAAATAAATGGCTGGTATATTGGTGGCAGTGCTTTTAAAATGTTCCACTGTGGAGTTTTGTTCCTGTTTTTGTTTCATTTTTTTAATCAGGCATCAGTGGCACTTTAAATTGCTGCTGAGATGAATGGGAGCTAATAGGAGACGTTCCTGAAGTTTGTTTTCTAATCAGATCAGACTGGATCTTACTAATAAAAGTGACTACTGTGAGTAGAACTGTTTGTGACTAAATAATCAGTTTTGTTATTGAGAAGTGATTAAATTGCCTAAGGAAAAATTTATAAATAACACCTGGTTTACTAAGATTTAAATTAAGGGCCTTTTTCCTCCCAATCAATCTGTCCGGAATTGCTTTTCTGTCTCATTATTTTATTTATTTATCTTTATTCTTATTTATTTATTTAATATCAGTCATGTTGTTTATTCTATAACACGCAGCTCTGTTGAACTCTGCCTATATTGCAGGGAACACTGACATCAGTCTTCTCCATTTAAATGATGGGGAAACTGTAGTACAGGAAGGGGAGATATAACTAAGAGTAATTGTAAAGTATGAGTTTACATAAAAGTGAAGTTTAAACTATGCTAAAGAAAAGAAAATGAGTAGTGTAAGGATATTGCTTTGTGCAATGGGCTTCAACTGGCACATTTTTAAATAAAGGAAAAATTTATCTTCTTTTTTAAAACATAATATTTGCATTTTGACATGAAAATAAAAGAAGTGGTGATTTTTATACAGTTCTGGTAGCTTAACAAAGCATCTCAGTTACCTTTATTGGTAGATTTGCTGGAAGGGAGGACTTGGGATAATATGCTTAGCACAATTGACCATAGAGAAAGCCTGAACTCTTCCCCTTCTTCAGTTCAGAAAAGACAATATTCCAAAGAAATAGACCATAAAGTATGTTCTTCTTGATTTAGACCCTGAGTTGGCACTTCAGCTGAGTGATTAAAGCCTTTTGACTCCATCACATGCTTAAGTGCTTCGCTGACTTGAGATCTTAATGAGGCCACCTGCAACGGTTCCTTGTTGGTCTCTGGTGGAAGTTCTGCCCGGAGCTTTAGAGCAGGAGAATAGGTGGCTCCAAATTCCCATTCTGCTTTTCAGCTAATTTTTCCAACTTGAGCACATCCTTCCCCAGTTCAGGCTTGATTGCTTGATTACAACGCTGAGCGCACTGATGGCACTCCACAAAGAATGCTTCATAATTAGCAGCACTGATAAGCAAGAGAGACAACATTAAAATAATAGTTAATGGGCACAGTGCAACAATGTTAATGGGTTAAATTCTTTTCTTACCTTCACAGCGCAGCTGACAAAAGTTGATTCCTTTTTATTACTCGCACTTCAGCTGGTAATTGCATGTGTTAAATCCAAGGCAACTTCTACTACAAAAAAACCCCAAACCCAACAACCTCCTACCTCAAGTAAATATGAAATACTTCCCTCTTAACTAATAAACTTTGCAAACTCAGGTCCCCACCTCTTAGAGCAACAAGTATCAGTTTTAAAAACCTTCATCTTATTTCTCTCACTGTCACCTGAGGGGGCAAATGAGAATTGTGGTGTATTATGAAGGAGGTGGAATTCAAGTCCCACAGGAATGACTTGAGTATCTCACCGAGAAGCTTAGGTAGTCCTATTTCTCATTAACCACGATTCTGTTTATAAGAGGAGCCCTCTTGACCTCAAGTCTTCACATATAGAGGAATAGTCTCTCAAATTAGGTCATAATGCATTCAAGATTTGATTAAGTAAAAGCTGTAAATTTCATTTGACCCAGTCAGGGACTGCAAATGCAGGACTCCAAGACTGCAGGGATTTGACCTTAGAAGTGAAATTGTATACATTTTGGTTTTTAAAATGGTCTGAGTTCTCCAAATCAGATGTAAGCTACTTGAGGGTGTTGGTTTGGGACCCTACAAGACAGTGCATCATACCCTGTCACTGATCACTGCACTGCACACCAGAGCTCAATCCCTCTTGGGTCAAAGGGATATCTCTAGCTACAGCATGTAGCTATAACCCAATCTTGAGGCAATAAAAATCAAAAGACACAAGAGAAAAGGAGGTAGCCCTTTTCCTGACATGGTGGTCAGAGGCATTCTTAGGACCACAATATAATTCATCATTCCAGAAGTAGTTACAGTGTCTAATTCTTCAAGCTCAGAGTATTTTTTTCTTTTTATTATTTTTTTCCTTTGTTTTTTTATTTCATGTACTTAACTAGACAGTTTTATTTTTAGTTTGTTGTACTTATACCCCCCCACACACTCCCCAGAAGCCCAGGAATACAATTCTCTAAGTAAGATTTCAAACAAAAACTGTGGCGACAACCTCCCCCCCTTTAATCAGACAAACAATAATTTAGTCATTTTATATAAATAACTGAATAATGAATTAATCCAGGGTTTTGTTCGCTGGTTTAAAAAAAGTTGAGCTCAAAAAGTTTTTATTCTTAAAATTCTGCAGCATGCAATATATATGTATTAAATATATGAAATATACAATGTGCCCTTAGATAGTTTATCTATATAGACAAATAGGTACATAAGTGCATATAAATAACACCTGAACTTTGCAGACAGGGGAAAGGGAGAAGAAGAGATGTGTTTTACTTTTGCAGTGTTTAGTTCCAGAATGAAATATTTCAGTATTTGGAAATTACATGCAATCACTGGCATTACAGTCCTTTATCTCCCTGTAACGTTCAGGACTGTAGTTTTTTTATTAACCTGAGGCACTAAGACGGAATAAAGGGGAAGGGAGAGGGAGTAGATTTGCCTCTCACATTTCCAGAAATTGCCTCTTATTCTTCTCCAAATGGAAGCCCAGCAAGTGTGACACTTCATAGGCAGCTGTTCTGAAGAGGATCAGGATATTACTGCATCCTCTCAGGCTAGTGGGCACCAAGCAAGCATTTGCAGAGCTCGGTAGGAAAACTGGAGTAGTGGGAAATCACATTTGAATATCCTTTCATTTCTCTCCTGAATATGTGGATAATGGGTATTGGGTAGTTCATGGCATATGTCCATCGAGGTCAGGCAATGTGTACACCCATAAATACTACCACAGCAGTCCTCAGATTTACTTTGGGTGAGTTATTCTTTGTGGCTATGAATCTCAAGATGTCAGGGACAAGTAATGGACTGTGAACCTTTAGTAGATCTGACTGTTTCTAGTGGATATGAGCCCCGATCTCTAAATATACTCAGTTCTGAGTTTTTATTTCAGATCCTTCTGTACACCCATCAGTCCCACCATTGCAGTGGGACTAAAATGGGATAATGACTCTGTTCCATGGCATTAATGGGCAGAACATGTTTGCAATGTGTTTAGCTGCCATCAATATTAATGCACGCATTTGAGGGGCAATAAATTGATAGAGTGTGGCCTTATAATGCATAAAAATTGCATCAGCTTCAAGAGCTGTAATGGAAAATTCCTCCATGAGTTGAAGTAATTGGGGAAGGGGCTTTTCCTAGAGTCATTTTATTTGGCATTTTGAATATTCAGGCTTTGACAAGATCAGTCTTACTGTCTTCCTTTAGAATCTCAGTAGGACAAAAACTTAGGCTTGTTATGATGTAATAAAAACTTAAAAAATAGTAAGTGAATAAACTGTCTTTGCTGTTTCAGACAAAGATTATGAGAAGTAGTTGCTTTCTGTAATGACCAATTTAGAAATTAATAAACTATATTTATCTCCAGCTTTATTGGTCTGAGAAAATGACCTAATAATATTCTAAAAGAGAGCAAACAGTGTATTAAGACAGTTATATATCTGTTTAAACACCTATGTCTGCCTCTCGCCTACAGTCAAAAGATGTCAGAACATCTTAGTGAGTGGTCACTTGGTCTGTTTCTATGTCAGTAAATTAAGTCATATGTTTCTATACTCAGACTGTAAATGGTTACAATATTGTTAGGAGTATTACTGGCCTAGTTTTGGTCTGGACCATCTCATACACTCCCAAATAATCTGTGTTCATCACTGATCATTAGCATACATTAAAGGCCTAACAAGCAGCTGGAAGGTGTCCATCCTTTTATGAGGCTTGGAGTGATAGCTTGGAGGTGAGTAATTTTGTGTTACTTTTTTGTCCCTGTGACGGAACAGTCACAGGGATGTACTTACTTTACAGCTGAAAAACATAGCCACCAAAAACTTCTGTGACTGTCATTTAAAACATGTAGTAAAAACTCTGCCGTATTATTTTCTTAAGCCAGAAAGCGTATGTATGCTGCAGCAGGTTGACAGCCTTATTTAAGTGCAAGAGATGTGTAGAGGTTAACACATCAAATCATGTTGAAGTGTATGTACAAGATGGGCTGAAGGATGATTCACTTTCATGTATGGCAGCACATGCTACTCATGACTGGTAACTACTCGTCTATTCCAGGCTCTTGGACAGGGAACCAGTCGTGGCAAATGTCATTTTGGTAAGACAAGGAGGACGTGATGTGTGCCACAGAGGGCTCACCAAAACAGTGTGGTGCAGGTGGATTCAATCTCTAAATTAAAGCATAGCCAGTGTGAGGCACAGACATCTATAACATCTATATAAAAAATAGATGTTATAAGGCATGGAGCTGGGTAAACCCACCCAAAACTACACAAAAATCAGGCAGTACAATGGGTTGTCTTATAGGCCAATTTAGCAATGATTGGCAGATATGGTCATAACCCAGACTGCAAAATGCAAATAATAAATAGCCTACACACACACACACACACACACACACACACACAGAAATAAAAATATAAGGGATGAGGACTGATCCCGAAAACCAGCCTGACAGAGAGCGGATGCGACACTGCAGCCTGCTGAATATAGAGATGTAGTGAGCTGGATGACAACAGCGTGCTGAAAAACACCGTAGCCCATGGCTCCTCATTATCTTCATATCTGTAAGTCTACATCCTCACTTGGGGGGATGCCTTAGGGTACATAACCTGAGGTAAGAAATATCCGGCTAAGACCGAGTAGGAAATTCTATGAAATGCCAGCATGGAGAGACACTTAGCAAAGCTGGGAGATGAGCTGCTTTGCAGTCCTCTCTTCCCCTTGGGTCTCTTATAAAGGCCATAATCATGAAAATAGAGTTTGGTTTGTTTGTTTGTTTGTTTGCTTTTAATTTGGGACAGGCAACAAATAATCCTTAAAAAGCTGTAGGTATGATGAAGAAGATGATGAGGGTGATGATGGACCAGAGGCCCCTTCGATGTGAAGAGGGGATGATGAAAATGTGAAATATCTCTTAGCTGTGAAACAGAAAACTTGAAAAAAAGAGTTGCAGAACAGTGTGGAGATTTTCTAAAGGATCCACAAGAGCTAGATGCCCATACCCTCCATCACTGCTCTGGGGGCTGCTATCACTGTCACTGGATTCCCACTCCATGAACCCATTACACTCATTGATGATTTTAGGTCACCTTTATTAGTTATCTCCCAATAATACCAAAATTTGTATTGCGTTAACCTCTGGGCACCATGATCCTGACTCAGGATCCTGATGCATTTGGCATTTTTAGACAAACAGCAGAATCTTTCTCAGACAGTGGGTGGAGTATGGGTTTCCTGTCTCCCTCCTCACCCTTTTTAATTCCCAGGTACAGACAGCACTGATCAGCAGATGTCTCAACACAACTGTCATCTTCATGGACCTGCTGCCTCAATGCTCTCAGTACATCAGGGCACCCCATCATCTCACAGTGGCTCCCTATCTTCTCAGTGAGGAAAGGGTGCTTTCTGTGTTCTGGGACCTAATCACACTGAGGAAGATGGGAAAGCAAAGCAGTCAGCATCAGGGGGGCTTTTCAAATCCCAGAAGACCATAGATCGTTTTTCTTTTTCTTTCTTGAACTCCTTTCTCATTTACATTTAGAATAATGACATATAGTAATTAGGTTCCCTACTCTGCCAAAACTTTAAATAGGATCCTTTAAAAATAGCCTTTAAAAACTTCAGGGTTTTTTTTTTTTTTCCTCCAGGCAACGAACAATAGAACCAGTCTGCTTTTTTAACACTTTTTTAACAATAGTCATTCAGAAATGCAGGCTGAATGCTGGCAGGTTTTGACTAGAACAGAAAGTTTTGGAGCCTATTGTGGCACTTTCTGTCTCTTTTACTTTATCCCCCTCCACCTCTCCCTTTTGCCTCTTCCTTTCACTCACCATTGACAATGTATGCATTCATAATTGAAGAAATTCTTTTCTTAATGACTTACAGTTGTACGAGTTGTCGCTCTTGTCGGTGGTGTGGCTGCTGTTTCTGCAAACTAAACACATTTGACTGCTAATTTCCCATTGAAAGACATTGGAAGGTTCCTGAAATTAATGGTGTAAGACAAGTTTACAAACTGGTAGGCTCTGATGTGAGAATTAGTGTGTCTCCTCTGCAGAGGCTAAGTGCAGGAGGTTGGCATAGCAGTGAGCAGCCTGAATACTCGTAAAGTTCCTCAGCAAGGAAGAAAAAGAAATAAAAATTAAGAGTTGTTCATATTTCAGAGACTTGGAAACTGCAAGAAAGAGAAAAAAACATGAGAATATGTGTAAGAAGGAAGAAAGGAAAAGCAAGCTTCTTGACACTAAGAGGAAATTGCAGGACTTTTAATGCAGAAACATCTTTTACTCTGAGAAATCAACAGCTTTGTTAAGGACCAGCTTTTTGACATCTTGCTCCTGTATAGTATGTGTTATGAATAATGTTTATGGGAAATTGCAGAAATTTTTAAACCAGTAAGTCACAGCACACAACTTCAGTTACTTATAAAGGAAAAATACCAGAAGAAGAAATACATAAAACCGTGGAAGTTGAATCTTTTCTTCTATTCATGTAAATGAGGATTAATTCAGGTAAAAATAGTGGAATATTCTGCCAGAGTAAAACAAGGTTATTTAAGAACAATTAGCCCTACTTCTTTCAAGGTAAAAAAAGTTAGTCTTGGTCAACCATTTGCTCAGAAACACACATTTCACATAAGCAGGCAGCTGTTACAGTTGTCATCTAAAAAGGTTCTGAAATAGTGACTGTCCTTAACACAGTGTGTCACATGTGTTAATGAAAGTCCTCCACCATATCCAAATTCTCCTAATTTTCCCTAAAAATCTCTGTTAATATTTCCTCAAGGTACGAAAAACCATCTTCTTTACTTTAGTATTTTTTTTACTATCAAGATCTTTGATTAAATGATTCAAAACACAATCTATTCCAATTTATTTTATACACCAGAATCAACACATATTATCTGAGAGGATTATTTTGTATTTTTGTTTTGAAATGATGCCATTTTTAGCCACAGATAACATCTTCTGATGTAGACTTTGTTATCTCATTAATAGTAGGGCTAAATGGATTTTGAAAATTATACATTTGTTTCACTGAGATAAAGCCGTGTTAAAATAAAAATAATTTATGTTTAACTTGTTGATTCTTTTTTATATGAATCACATTAAACATACTTGTACCACATAATGGAAATAACAGTGTGTTCTTACTGTTGTGAATGACTTCCAGACTATGAAAATATCAGAAGATAATTATGAAAATTATTATGTGTAACCCAAAAGTTTTTATATGGTAGTAGTAAATGTAATTAGAATTTCACTGTCATGTCCCCTTTCTAAATAACCTGCCCTTGACCAGTATTTTCCACAAGTTATGGGCTACACTCACATCCCAAACACTGATGACCAAAATTTTATATTCTACATTTCTATTTTGAATTCATGCAAGACCCCAAAAATAAAAACAAATTAAAACAAAACCTACAAATATTTGTTTAACTGCCCCTCCAAGTGTGTCCGCTTCAAAAATAGAATACACGAAGCTGTTTTTCAGAGCAACTTTTAAGTAAGTGATCTTGGGACTGAATAATTCTGCATCCTGTTAAAAATTCAAAGTAAGCATAAGCAGGAATAGAGTGTTAATGGTTATGTCGTAATGACATCTGGAAGCAAGGGATGAACTCAGGCTGTTTGGGAAAGTACCACGAGAGCTCTTACAACAATGAATGATCAGTATGGTTCTATGAGGACTTATCTTAAAGGGACTTTCAATAGTAACTTCTACTGTTTTTCAGAAGTGGTTTTTTGTGTAGATGTAAGTACTGTCACTCATCCTCTACGTGAACATCAGTGATCACAAAGGGTAATATATTAAAATACTTGAGGTGAGTGCACGTTTTCTGCTGTCTCTCTAGTGAACTGAGTTGTGGGTGAAAGACAAAAAAAAGGGAAAGACAAGGGAATTCAACTGAGAAATACATGTCCTGTACATCAAGAACTAATTCAATAAGAAGCCTCTCCCTGCTAGTGGGCGATTAAACTAAATTGCCAGTCTAAACTTTTCTATGCTGCATTTCAAATGTCAACACATTACATTGCTATTCCTCTTAATTTCTCACAAAGAAAATGCAAAATGAATTCATTATGCTGGAGTAAGTGGAAAAAATGATGAGTTTCTCCAGAAGAGTAGGCAATGGGGAGAGATTGGGCAAGGCGATTATATTGAGATATTTGAATAGCTGGCCATTAGCAAGAGGATCCCCATTACTTTGCTGATAATTATATCCTCTTCGCTATGACTTCCCAGTGGAATAATACAATGTTCCCAGTGCAGGAGATAATGAAAAATACCATTCAGGTGGTACATATATGCCAAGAATAGTGTGTTGTATTTCTTCCCTTCCCCCATCGTGTAGATTGCAATAGCACACACCTACATGATATGTTAATGCGTGTTTGGTTGTTCAGGGCTGTGTGCAGGGCAAATAAATGTATCTTGAAAATGGAGCCGGCAGTGGAGTATCATTCTCCCAGTGTAATTATCTCCCGTGTTTAGTGGGCCCGGTGTATTGCTGAGTACATTTTTGTTAGCTATTATGTAAATGACTTTCAAAGCCCACCACACTGTAATAATGAGGACTTTGGAAGGGATCTTACGGAGATGAAGTTTTTTCCTATTTTAAAGAGAGCTCTGTGTTTCTCCTAATTAATCCATCGTTTTGCAGACACGTTTCTGTTCCGCAATCAAGGAAAATGAAACAAACAAACAAAAAAAGAAAGAAGGAGGGAAAATACAGCATAAGAACACCCACTCATTTACAGTAACTATTTTTTTCCAAGTGATACATAAAATCTCTCGTGTTATTGCTGCCTTATCACTTCTTGGCATTTTTATTGCTGTTCTATTTTCAGTTTGAGGGAATCTTGCTGCATACTGTATATATGTCTCAGATTCATTAATTTTCACAGAAAACTCAATTTGCATCAAAATACTTTTCTGTTTGGATGTTGCTTTACATATCTTGGGGCCCCATGGCTTGCATGAGAACTTTGCCTTCAAATTATTTACAGGAGGGGAGAAAAGTAATGCCATTGAAGTGGTCCAAGTTTGAATACTGCAAAAGGCAGTAGAATTTTGTTCTTAATTTCCCCTATGAAAGTCTTTTATTGGACAACACATGTCATTGATCTGGTTTGATTTGGTTTTGATATGTTCTATTATTTAATAAGAACCATAAATGAATACAGTTTAAATTCAGTAATGACCTGTAGTAACCAATTTTACACTACACGTTTCCATAAAAAAGATTTAAATATTTAAAAGTCATATGAGAATAATTTTTTTTATGATATTGTTATACACATTGAAATACTCACTTGGATGCTGTTAATGAATCCTATGAAGGAAGCTGCTAAAAATTTTTGGAGCTGGATTCACTTCTTGTTTATTGTACAGTCACTCTGGCATAAATTTAAATGGTTTTAGTGAAGGGACAGTAAATAAGTGTTTCACTTTGGTTTGGAGGTTTGGGGAGAGGCAGGAGGTTGAGATAGCAGAGGGAAACTGGATCACTTTCTGAGGTGTTAACACAATGAATCATAGAATCAGAATGGCCTGCCATGGAAGGGACCCTAAAGATTATTTGGTTTCAACTCCCCTGGTGTGAAGTTCAGTCCCTTTTAAATAGGACTTTCCTCTGTAAAAGAAAGCATTATCAGTGGAAGGAAAAATAATCTCTAATATGTCCAATTTTTTTTTCCCACAAAAGATGTGAAAATGAGGCAGAAGTTTCTGGATGTCTTTTTGCATGTGGGCATCTATGTTGATAAAATTTTCATGTGTGAACTTCTTCAGGTTCAGTTGGCACTCTCAAGTGTCTTGGGTATCCAAAATATATGAAAATAGTTTTGGAATAGAAGCTGCGACAAGGATGTGGATAAATGTAGCCACCAAATGCTAGAAGAGTATAGTGTTAGATGCAAATAAATAGTTGTGTGAGTTACCTACAATGAGCTGGTCCTGTTTCCTATGGTTGGTACTTTGACTTTCCCTCCTCTTGTTCTCTCTCTCGCCCCCTTTCAAACTTAGATTTTTCTTCTATACTTTGCTGTTGTTGTTTGGGGCTTTTGTTGGGTTTTGCTTTTTTAGTTGATTGGTTGGTTGATTGGTTGTTTGGTTGGTTTTTTAATATTCTTTTTACTCAGGTGTATTTGTAGCTCTTATGTGCAAAAAAAAAAAAAAAAAACAAAAAAAAACCAAAGCCAAAATGTTTTAAGAACATTGAGAACTATTCACTCATCCTTTGCTAAGAGCCATTTCTTAACAAATATTATTTGTATAAACAGCATGTGTGGACACTGTGTGTGAATAGAGAACTTTAAATCCTAAGTTAAAAGGATTGCTTCCACTTTACCTCCACTTTTCTTCCTCTAGCAACTTGATATATGAGACAAAAAATGACCAGAAAATTTTTAAGTTTGTGTATTTTGTTAAGATTGTGATGCTTAATCTACCCTTCTACAGCAAGGACAAACATGTTCAAATAAAAATTCTTGAGTAATAGGTCAAAGCAATATGTTTGCTTGTGTTTCCCATATTTATATATCACATATAATTGTTATGCAAAAATCTTTCAGCTATTTGATAACCTTGGTAGCAACCAAACAGGTGTAAAAGCTTATGACTTTTTTGGAAATAATGGTCTTTTTCTATCAGTAACACATATTGCAATTAATGTGCATGAATGTCTTCCAGATAGTACCAGGTTTTGGTGAAAACACACTGAAAGAAAATGTGCTCCTATTCTTTATTTAAAAATTAAATGGATAGATTAGGCAGGTAGAAAGACAGAATGTTATTTCATGATGGGTTTTATTTTTTATTTTATTAATATTTACTTAAATTAATGCTTAATTTTCATTTCATTAGTGTTATGCCTAATGTTATTTCAATTAGTTTGGAGGAGTTTTTTGTGTTTTATGTGATGCAGCTTGAAAAGCTTGGACAGAATCATGGAAATGGAATAAATCTGTTGATGTCAACCTAATTGTGCAATCTACTCAGTGGTCTTGAAAATCAATCAATACAAAACATGTTTTACATATTTCAATATGAATTTTCTCCTGTCACTCAGCAGTGGTTACTCACCATAAAAATTTATATTTTCAACCAAAAAAAAAATATTATGGACTTTGAAGACTAGAATCTTATTCTGCAATTTGTGTTCAAGAAAAATCATTTTAGCTTGCCTTACAAATGACCTAGAGAGGCCTCCTACTGAAAAGTGATGGTTTTCATTCTCCATCTTCAGTCAAATTTTAGCATCCTTCCTGAGGGAGCCAGCTGTCACTTGGTTAAGGACTTGGAAATCTAAGCACTAGCTTACTTTTATTTCATCAAGACAATTCAGATAACGTGGGCGTGTTCAAATAGCTGTTAGAGAGAGTGTTACCTTCCACTTGGTCATTAGGCTGGGATTCATCCGACTAAATGTAGACATCAATGAGGTAGCCACATATTTTTTATCTTGTCACCCCAACCAATGAGGGAAACAAGGTCATGATTCATCTTGTCCTTAAGAAAATGCTCAGAATATATTAGATTAATTACTATTCCTCTTTCTAGACAATAATGGAGCCTACGTGAGCAGCTCAGAGGTAGATGTCCAGTGTAGATAAATAAAAATAAAGATGATGAATCACAACATAAATATTTGGTTCTTTTTCTATCGATTCTGAGTAATTTTTATTTGTTTTCTCAAGACTATTTCAGACTAGTTGATTAAATGCTCTTTAAGCTTGTCCTAGTCTGACTTTTGAGTTAAAGACAACACTGATAACTCTGAAGGGTCATTCATCTGACCCTGTGTGAGGCATCTGAGCTTCTCTGTTGATTATTTATATTTAGTTTTGTATCTTGGAGTATGATTCTGCTCATAGAATTCTTTTTTGCCTAAAAGATATGTCTAAATTCATCAACTGTCACCATCCTTGCTGTGTCACAGAATGTAACCACCACTGCAATGTACAAACCATGTTTAATATCTTTTGAAAATATGGACTTCCAAAGATTTTTTTTTCTCAGGGAACTATTTAGACATTTCCCTAAAAATCTTATGACAGTTCATTACCCTTATATAATACAGGCCCAGACCTTGTGGTTTAGATAATATATGAGAAGCTTTGAAGGTCATGCCCCTGATTTTCACTTTCTTGGAAGCCCATTCTTGGCATTCCAGATTGTGCCTTCTAATCAGTTAGATCAGTGCACACTAAACATGTGATATATTAAGTGATGACACCACTGTACCATCTGTACATTGGTAACTTTTTACCTCAGTTAAAGGGTCAGCTGATTATGTCAGGACTACCAAGTTCCCCAATAGCAAAGAGAGCATTTCCCATGCAATGTAGTGTATCACCTACATTTTACCTTCAGAGTAGAGTGACAAAGATCCTCCAGCACCCTCCACTTACGAAGCCATCCAAGGAAATTGTGTGTATCTTTTATAAAACTAGAGTTAAGGGGAGGCCCTTCAGAACAGACCAAGTATCTGCACAATTTGTTTCTCATTATTTAGCAACAACAAATGAATGGTGCTGCGGGAAAAAAAGGTTTACACAGTTGAGTAAAGAAGGATCCAGGGATAGAACTGTCAGACTGTCTATCCCAGAAAAAAAAAGAGAGAAAACAGAACAAAACAAACCAGGAAAACCTCTCCCCTCATGCGTGGAGTGATCATGATCAACAGCTAAAAGTCTATAAAAGTAATTTTGAGAAGTACATCCAGGAAATTCACTTATCTCCGTAATTTTTTTCCAGAGACAAGTGAAAGGGGAAAGTCTGTGAAACAATGGTCAATTGGGATCCCATCAAACTTGTAGATGAGAAGAGGGTCTATTACTGCTTCTATTGCTGTGGATCTTACTGTCATATCAGTCACAAATTTTGCATTACTACTCTCTCTTTCTATTTTCTGTCTGACTTTTCCCATTTTATATACACATTCTTTGTTCAACTCTCTCCAGCCAGAATGTCTGTGACACTCCAGGAACACATTTTTATGACTGATATGTACAGTAAATATGCTCACTTCCAAAAACATGCTGTAAAAGGTCTTCCCCAGCTGTCTCCATGTTCTCCCTGATGTCCCATCATCGTGAAAAATAGATACCTTAAAAGCAGGACAGCAACAAATTTCTCGGTGATGGTCTTGTGCTTCATTTTAGCATTTACAGCAGCCTTGGGATCTAACTAGAGAACCCAAGTGGTGGAAGGTCAGGGTATGTGCTTGCACTAAACTGGGTAGACAAGATCATAAGCACTCTGCTGAATTTGGTCTATGCACTTTGTTAGAATGCATTAATTAATATAGACATAAAATAGTCTAAGACAACGTCTCTAAATCTGTTCATTCCATCATCATCTGCTTTAAAACAGTAAGAGGTTTTTAGGGCTATTTTAAGGGCTCTAAGTGTGTGATTTAATAGCAGATTATTTTATTTCTGAGTTATCCATTCTGCTAAACTAACATGACTCTGACTATTTTCCAAAGCATAAAGAAAAAAGAACTGCACCATTTGTCTCAAGTTCGAGTGGGTCTTTTATGTCACAGATTCACAGGATCATTTAGGTTGGAAAAGGCCTCTGAGATCACTGAGTCCACCCCTTGTCAAGTAGACCATGGCACTAAGTGCCACCTTCCAGTCCTTTCGTGAACACTTCCAGGTCTGGTGACTCCACCACCTCTCTGGGTTGTCCATTCCAATGCTTAACAACCCTTTCTATGAAGAAATTCCTCCTGATGTCCAGTCTGAACCTTCCTTGGTGCAGCTTGAGGATATGTCCCTTGCCTGAGGGAAGAGACAGGCCCCCAGCTTGCTACTGCAATTTGTATGTATTGTTACAGAAACATAGAATCTGTAAGACTGGAAGATACAAGATTTCTAGTCCAACCTCCCTATTCAAGCAGGGTCCCTCAAAGAATTGTGTCCAGACAGCTTTTTAATATCTCCTGGGAATGAGACTCAGCAACCTCTCTGGGCAGCCTATTCCAGTGCTCAGTCACTCTCACAGGAAAGTTCTTTCTCCTATTCAGCTGGAAATTCTTGTGTTCCAGTTTCTGTTCAGTGCCTCATGTCCTATTGCCCAGCACAACTGAGAAGAGCCTCACTCCATCATCTCAACATCCTTCCTTCAGATACTTATAGACATTGATAAAAGAAATAAAAATGAAAAATAAAAAATTTGAAAAAAAAAAGCAAACAAACATGAAGAAAACCCCAATTTCAGGTAAAATAAGTCTTACCCACATCCAGTGATGCGAGGAGAGTTGTTACTAAATCTCATTCCTAACACATATTGCTTCTTGTCATGACTAGATATTCTTGGGTTTGTTCAGGTGTTTTTTTGGTTGGTTGGTTGGGTTTTTTGGGTTTTGTTTGTTTATTTGTTTTTCTGGTATTTTTGTTTGGTTGGTTTTTTTTGTTTTTGTCTTCTTTTATCATCATTTATTGAAAGAAAAATCTGTGAGTTCATTAAAAATGTTGGTGTATGATATGCAGTTGGAGAGTGAAGAAAATAAGCTAAATTGTTCAGCAATTTTCTTTCTGAAAGCTTAGATATCCTTGGGTATAGAATATTCAAGATAAAGGCTGACATTTCAAATATGACATGGCGTTCTTCTTACACACTAGAAAACAGTTTATGTGAGACTGTGGCAGCCAGTGTTATTAAGATGCATAATACTGACTAGGAGCTAGGATATATCCAGAGGATAAAGTCAAAGTCTTGGTTTCGTTACTGATTTTTCTCTTCTTTTAGAATTTTCACCAAAGCAATTCATTTTCCACAAGCCAATGTGCTCCTGTGAGTAAATGGAGCCCACCTCAAGTCAAGACTGAGATAATCATTGTCAACCAGCTCTTCTGGTTCTGTGTTTCTTCATGAGCTTTTCAAATACACCTCTGCAAAATACATAAGGAAAACACTCCAAATCTGTTTCTTTGCTCTTTGAAGATGTTGGTGAAGACAGTTGGATGGAAAATGGTGTGGCTTTTGCACGTCTTTGCAGTTTCTTCACTTTTGCAATTCATTTTTTATGCCAGTGAGTGACAAACTTGATTTCACATCACCAAGGAGCACTCTTAGATATAAAGGTCCTGTCTCAGAATGAGGTGCTGTAAATTTTCAAGCTTTTATATGAATTATTTCTGGACAGAATGTGATTGAAATCAATGAGGTTCAATCAAGGTTAAAACCATTCACCCCTGGGGAGTTCCTCACAAGAGTATGGCATGGCACAACTAACTACCTTTGAATAAAAAAAAAAAATCAGAGATCAGATGGGAAAGCAATTAATGGACAATAATGGGTACACAGTGGTGAAGGTTTTATATTCTGTATAAGACCAATTAATGTAAAATACATTCTTTTTTCTTTTAAATAAAACCTAACGAAACAAGACAATAAAACTAGACAATAAAACCAAGAAGATGATCTTAATTACTTGTATGTGTATATGTTCCTGGTTTCGTGCATGCTAAGTGATTTCTTCAGGCAGCTCTTGGGATTTCTGATAAAGAGTACTGTAAGAAATCAAAACATCATTAGAGAGACATCTAGTTTACGCTGGTAGGTAATCCTTTCCATCAGGGACTGGATTTCACAGCAAGGAATTTCTTTATCGAAGACAATTCTGGCCCATTCTTTGCCAGACTGTTCTGATGCCAAAACTCTTTCTGAGATTAGAAACCAATTCTATCTCCAGAAAAGAAACCTCCAAAAGCTAGTTAGAAACCAATTGGTGTCCATATGGAAATCTGTTTAGGAGTTATCCATACGTAATTATAATTCAAAAAGATTTGCTCCTGTGGAATGAAATATATGTATATTAATTAAAAGAAAAGGCTAATTAAAAAGATTTACTTACCATTTTCCACAAAAAAACTTAACCAACTGGTATTTTTAGGGATTTCCTATTCTGTAGAGAACCTCATTTTTTGTTAAAAGAAAGAGTTTTACTGTATTTAATTACTGCATATCCTGTTTTAACCCTGTTATCCCTGGTGCAGTTTTCTAATCATGTCTGTATCTCTCCTTGAAGATGTAGAATAATTAGTCTATCTTTGTTTGCTTGTGTACCTTTCGTTTACATTTTGTAGACAGTTGCAATCTCTCCACTACAGTGCTTGCTTTTTAAAATGTCTTCATGGCTTTGGATTTTTTTTTTTTTTTTTACACTAAGATTTTTCCTTCTTCTTCCTTTTCTTCCCCCCCCCCACCCCTTCTCCCTGTGTTTCCTTTAGTGTTTTCACAGTGAAAACTTGAAATCTGTATGGGGAACTAAATAATTATGTTATGGATTTCCTTCCTGGGGAAATAAGATTTTTCTTATTTTGAGCATTTCAACAGCTCTAAAAACTACTTTTGAGAGGTTGGTGGGGGCAGGGCAGTGAAGGATGGTAATTTTTTGTTACTTATTCCCCCTGTAGAGACCCGAATGCCAATCGACTCCTCTCACAGCACCACCTACAGTGGTGGTCTAGCTGCAGGCTAGTGCAGGGAGAGATTAAGCTTTTTCATCTGTAGTGTTACAGTTCCTGGGAGGCTCCTGCACTGCTGTTTCGGTAAAGAGATTTATAGAAGCACTTGATGAATTTTAGTCATTTTGTTATCAGTCTGTAACCATAGAAATGTGTATGTGGAGACCACTGCCATCTTAGGCACTGCTGCAATTTCTACAAATCATCTTACTCGTCTGCCTCGTATCTTGTTATATATCAAACTTTTCATTAGGAAGGGATAAAACAGCTTATAAACAGAAACAGTACCCTGGTGCATCTTTATTCTGGTCAGGCAGTGCAGAACATCACAAGAGTGAGGTAGAGGAATGAGACAAGGACTTCATAGGAGGAGACCACCTGGCAGTGTAAGGCTGACATACCTGAGTGCGCACAGTCCTTTGTATCCTCCTTCAGAGATATAAAAACTTCAGGAAGAAAGAAGTATGATCTAATAGTGGATATTTTATGTGTCCTCAAGACACAATTAATGTCTATTCTGGTCAAAAATGTCTCCCAACTAATTCAAGGTTGCTAAGAATTAATCTTCTAGGATGAACATCTTCACAGGACTGTAAATGAACCACAAATCTACCACCTGCTATCAGTGTAAGAATTCATATGTAAATATCACTGCAGGCTCTTGTCCTGTGGCTCTTGTCATGTGACATCAAAATGGCAAACAGTGGTTTCTATTTGATTAAACAAGGCAATGGAACTGGGTGTTCAGTAGCTGCCTCTCAAGATAGCAGTGCTCATCTTCAGTGTCATACAACCACTGAAACCCCGGACTGGCCAGGTTGGAAGGGACCACAGTGGGTCATCTGGTCCAACCTCCCTGTTCAAGCAGGGTCATCCCAGAGCACATGGCACAGGATGGAGTGCAGAAGGTTCCTGAATATCTCCAGCAAAGAGACTCCACAGCCTCTCTGGGCAACCTGTTCAGTGCTCGGTCACTGCACAGGAAAGAAGTTTTTCCTCATGTTCAAGTGGAACTTTCTGTGCATCAGTTCCCGCCTGTTGCCTCTTTAGCCACTGCTGGGCACCCCCGGGCACAGCCTGCTCCATCTTCTGACACTTCCCTTCGGAAACTGACAGACATTGATGGGGTCCCCTCTCAGCTGCCTCTTCCCATGGCTGAACAGGCCCAGCTCCATCAGCCTTTCCTCATAACAGAGATACTCCAATCCCTTAATCATTTTTGTCACCCTCCACTGGACCCACTCTGGTTCTATGTCAGTCTTGCATTGAGGATGTCTTGCGTGTTAAATTAATTTTCCTGGAAATTACTTTTAAATTTTAGTGTGGCTGAAATAATAATTTTCCTTCCTTGTGTCTTTCCTTCCCTCCTCTTTAAGTGGTTTGATTTTGGTTTGGTTCGAGTTTCTTTTTTTTTTTTTTTTGTGGTTTTTTTTGATTGGTTGGTTGGTTTTTGGTACTTTTAACCCCTGGATTTCTAGATCTCTGGGATTTAGACAGTTAAGTGTTTCTGAATTTCTTGTGTTTGTATACTGTAGAAAGATAACAAGGTGCAGATGATCACATCTCAACTACATCTTGAAACTTCAAACTTGAGTTGGTGGTGTTGATACAGTTGCATTTCACGGCAAAGAGTCTTCATATGTCAAATAAAAATCTTTCTACTACTTTTTCCTATCTCTTTGTTATCCTTTTATGTTTTTGTTTGTGCTCTGAAAAACTTCCTCACTGCTGCTCTGAATAGTGAAAAACAGAGCTGTTGATAATGGACATTACTTCTTATGTAATTGTAACTCCACTGACTTGACAGTGCTGCTCTTAATTTTCCTGAGCAGAAAAGGAGAATGGGACATTATTCAAGCCACAGTCACTTCACATTTAAGCCAAGTGATACCGTCACTGGCAGATTTGTACGAATAATCTCTTTCCACAGCAGTGTCACAATTCTTCTCTCACAACATAGTAGTAAGTAGATATCTGTTAAAATAGGCACACCGCCAATCAGTTGCACCTGTTAATAAAGCATAAAGATCCCCCAATTCAGAGACTGAGCCCTATGTTTCAAAAGTCTCTGCAATATAATGTAGCATAATTCACAACTGAAGAAACTCTTCATACAGGATTACATCCATTTGCAATCTGACATTATTCAGACAGGATTGCTATATTATGCAGAGCATAATTACAAAATGCTATCCCTGTAATACTGTGCTTTTGTATGTATGCAGATTATTAAAAATGGTTAATCTTAAAATCAATGCACATACAATGCAGTCAACAGGGAAGAGAGTCTCAGTTTTTGTGTGTTGGTATAACAACATTACTGTTAGTAGAGCTGAGGTCCTGGCCTTATTTCTTCTCCATTATTGTGCTGTTGTATACAAAGGATGAAACCTGTTTCTCCATTACATCCTGCAACACTTGAGTAATTCTTCAGAAATCAAAGACGAATCTTGGTTTCACATTCTTTTTTTTTCTGACTCAGCGTTTGAATACCATTAGGGTGACAATATCTTTTTTTAATATTGCAGAAAGTCTCCAACCACAAATACAGTATCTGAAATGAGTCAGAACCAAAATAATTCAAAAGTCTCAGCAAGTCAGAACTACCCCCCCAGATTCACACTGCATTCTTATAAAACAGGACCAAACAGAGGTTTCCCTTTACTCCTGACTGAAACATAAATAAACATCTAAAATGCAGGTCTTTGTAACTTCATAATCATAGAATCATAGAATCACTAAGGTTGGAAACGAATGCTAAGATAATTGAACCCAACTGTTACTTTGTCCAACCAAGTTGTTCACTACTAAACCATGCTCCCAAGTGCTACCTCCACGTGCCTTCTGAGTAATTCCAGGGATAATGATTCCACCACTGCCCTGGGCAGCCTCTTGCAATTCCTGATCACCCTTCTAGTGCAGTATTTTTTTCCTAATATCTAATCTAAACCTCCACTGGTACAACTTGGGCCTCTTTCTTCGTGTTTTTCACTTTTTATCTGAGAGAGGAGACCGACGCCCACCTGGCTACCACCTGTTTTCAGGCAGTTGTAGAGACAAATAAGGTCCCCTCATGAGCCTCCCATTCTCCAGGCTAAATACCCTCAGCTCCCTCGGTCACTCTTTATCAGATCTGTGCTCCAGAGCCTTCATCAGCTCTGCTCCCTTCCCTGGACATCCTCCAGAACCTCAATGTCCTTCTTGTCATGAGACACCCAAAACTGAACCCAGGATCTGAGGTGCGGCCTCACCAGTGCCCAGCACAGGGGGATGGTCACTGCCATGGTCCTGCTGCCACACTATTCCTGATCCAGACCAGGATGCCATTGGCCTTGTTGGCCACCTGGGCACACTCTGGCTCACGCTCAGTTGCTGTGGAACAAAGTAATGATACAAACCTACTAAAAAATTCAAACAGGTCACACATCCTTTTAACATGCAGTTTTCTTGTGTCTGAGCTGACTATCTGGTGGAATGACACTGTTCTCACTGGAACCAGCAAAGGCAAGAATTGTCTTGCATTAACCACAGAGCCAGATCCCCTGTTCTAAAACAAATCACTTCCATGGGCTGAGCTGAACAATGTCTTAACCAACCTGCAGAAACATAACTGTAATCACTGATACAGCAGGATCCTAATGCTGGAATCTACACAGATGGAATAAATCCATGTTATGAATAAGAAGAAATATTGTCCCAGATGATACAAGGGAAGAAAGGAGTGGATCTGTAGTTCTTATGATTATTCACTACATTTTTGAAGGACAGTTTCATCTCGTAACAGGATTGGGCACATGAGTAGTAATGAATTTTTAAAAATGAATTTTACTTAGTTAGGGGAAGTGTTTTCTGTCCAACTCTGGAATATAAATTTAATATTGTAGGTGATTATAACTACCTCATATCTCTCATGGGCTGAGATTAATATGAAAACCTGATATTCACTTAATACTTGCATTTGTACAAGTGTAACCTTGTCTATCAAGTGTTAGAATGTCCTTTTTAAATTTAAAATTATTATAATAAATCCACTAGAAGAATTTTAAAGAATTTTTTAAAAAAATTCTAAGATTGCATGCATCCCTTTCACATACAGCATCATAAATCCAACCTGTGTTTGGTTAAACTAAATGAATTATGCTGTTTATAAATGCTGAAAGAAGAATCCTACCCTTATATGAAGCCTTTAACCACAAGTGGCTCATTTCAATAAAGGCAAGTGATAACCCTGTTCTGTACCACACACAAATCCAGAAAGTGCTGTACAAACTCAACAAATAGATGTGAAGATTGCACAGGGCTTATGCCTTTGCCCAGCACTGAAAGCAACCACAACCTCAAATAAAACTGCAGCTTGCAACCCATTTGAAATGTTATTCAGTTAAGCTCTATTTATTGCCATCAAAAATAGCACACACAGGGACAGCCAAAACAGTCCCGTTTCACAAAGCACAACCGGGATCAGCTGACTGGAACTCACACTTATGTTCATCGAAGGGCCTTATTCTCATTTTGTGCTCCTTGTTCCTATTTAGAGTTAATGGTAAATGTCTTTTCCTTATCAACTGTCAAATTGTCAGAACACACTTTGTATATTCGAGGCTGGAGGATTCAGGGGGTGTCGGAGGAAGGGGGAGGACCATCTGCTTTGTTGACAGAAGTTTACTCCCAACATTTTATACTGAGTAATTATTCAAGGTCCCTTGTATTTTGTGTCTCCCAGAGAGGAGGTATTAAAAATGCCCACTATTAAATGCTTTTCACATAGAAAGCAGGATTTTATGACCCTGTAACTGCAGGATCAGTGGTTTTACACTCTTTAGCCTCTGCAATAATGTGAGCCTGGTTCCCCCATGCAGGCCATGCTGTGGTTAGTGTTGATTCAGTAAACAACATTTTGTTTCATCTCCACGGATATTAGGTCTATAGAGGACAGATTGCATTTGCTGATAGTGCCTCATGGTCTTAAAGCACACTTGACTAATTCTAGCTATTGTTTGTTGTTTGTTGTATTTTAAACAAAGGGAGAAATTTTTTAAAGAGAGACAAAGCAGAAGAAAGAAGAACAAGGAAGAAAAGTGAATGGAAATAAAGATAAGAGAATTTTCAATTGTGTTAAAAAACTAAATGGGGGAAAAAAACCTTCCCCAAATCCTGCTTGAGTGATTGCATAAGGACTACATTTAAATTAAAAATAAAAAAACCCAAAACACTCAAATATCCTGTTGACCAATAATGCTTTTAATTTCTATTGTCTTTATTGGAAAGTGTAAGTTCGATTCCCCATTGGCTACTCTTTATATTTAGAGACTAAATTCATTACTTATGCAACATCTGAGCACATTGTTTTCCCTCCTTTGGACTAAAACATGGTTCCTGATATCACATTCTTTGGCTGACTAACCATTTTAAGAAGTTTATGTAAGAGATACAGGTTAGAAGCAAAATTGCCTTAAATTACACAGAGGCCTGTGAGAACAAAGGGCTGGCCTCAGTCAGAAGGCACTGACTGCAGGGATCCCTTTCAGGGCTCTGTTCCTGTTTTCTTTGATTATTCCATGCAGGAGAGACCTCCATGGGAAAAAAATTATGGCAAATTCTGATCCTAAACCTTGTTGCTTACCTCAGTGTAATGACAGCACTCAAGGAGGTGGGATATCGGTCCCTTCCCACTGCAGACAAGGAAGGCAAATAGTGGCAGAGGAGAAAAAGTCATGAGTCTGCTCCTGATCAGCAAAGGGGCACTCCCAAAGCATGCCAGCTGCATTCCCAGTAGTTCATTAGGCAATATCAGCTCTTGAAGAACACACTGAGGTTATGTCTTTGTGGTATCATCAGCATTTCCAATTAACCTCTTTCCCTACAATTCATATTGAAAGATCAACCTAAGGTAGGGCATCAGCTCATTTCTGAATAAACAGCTTGGCAGGCTATGACAAAGATGGATTTTCCATCCTCTTGCCATCTATTTGCTTACAGTAAAATTACTTAGGAAGGAATGCCAGCACTTAGTATCAAGACTCAGACTTCTGTCTTCTACGAATAGAATACTTAAATCTTAATGTGGAGTTACTAATTTGACCCCTTTTTCATTCTTGAGATGTGTGATATGCACATTTGTCCTCTCCTAGACCTGTCTGCCCCAGATTGACATTCACATGCAATTATTCAGAAACCTCAACACCCCACTATTGCTTGAATTTTGCTAGGGTCTTCTCAGAAATCATCCACTTATATCACACTCCTGTCCCTTCCTAACCAGATTTAGGAGTTTATTGTTGGGGGGAGGGTTTGTTTGATTTTTTATTTTTAACTCTTGCAGCAAACTCTAGTTAGCTTCTAAGCATCAAAATTCACTTTTTTGGTGGCTATCTCTTCATTATAAAATTATGTCTTTACCACTCTCTTTGGTTTTTTGGTCTGTTTTGTAACAGCTACTGTGTCAAATCCTAATACTTGTGAAAAAAAGCAGAAAGATCTGATTCCTGAGGTGGCACCATCTGATTGTTTCGAAGTACACCTATCTGGATAGAAGATCATAGAATGTTAAGGGTGGGAAGGTACTTTAAAGACCATCTGGTCCCAACCTCCATGCCATGGGTAGGGATAACTCCCACTAGACTGGGTTGCTCAGCCTCTCCTTTGAACACTGACAGCATCCACAATCTCTCTGGGGAGTCTGTTCCAGTGTCTCACCACCTTCACAGTAAAGAATTTCTTCCTAATATCTAACCTTTCCCCTCTTTTCATTTGTACCTTTTACTCCTAGTCCTGTCACTACAGTTCCTGATAATGAATCCCTCTCCTGTTCCCTGTAGGCTCCCTTTAGGTAGTGGAAGGTGCTATGAGGTCTCCTCGGAGCCTTCTCTTCTCCAGGCTGAACAGCCCCAACTTTCTCAGCCTGTATGCATAAGGGAGGTGCTCCAGTCCTGTTACCAACTTCATATCCTCCTCTGGACTTAATCCAACAGTTCCATGTCCTTGTTATGTCCAGGACATCAGAACTCCACACAATACTCCAGGTGGGATCTCACAGGAGCAGAATAGAGGGGCAGAATCACCCCCTTCATCCTGCTGGCCACACTCCTTTGGATGAAACCCAGGATCCCGTTGGCTTTCTGGGCTGCGAGCGCACACTACCAGCTCATGTTGAGCTTTTCATCAACCGTCACTGCCACGTCCTTCTCCACGGGGCTTCTCTCAATCACTTCTCCACCCAACCTGTCTGGGATTGCCATGACACAGGTGCAGGGCCTTGCCTTTGCTTTGTTGGACTCCATGAGGTTTACATGGTCCCACCTCTCAAGCCTGTCAGGGTTCCTCTGGCCCATCCCTTCCCTCCAGAGTGTGACTGCACCACACGGTCTGGTGTCATCAGGGAGCTTGCTGAGGGTGCCTCGATCCCACTGTCCAGCAAAGATGCTGAACAGGACCAGCCCCAGTGTCAGCCCCTGAGGGGCTCTGCTCATCACTGATCTCCACGTGGACAATAAGCCGTCGACCACAACTCTTTGCATGGTTGACTTAGATTATCCAAGTTAATTATTATCCAGTGTTCCAGTTCAGAGAAAGATTTGTACCTCTTCTGACAACAGATGGCTGTCCATTCAGACACGTTGAGTGATACACACATTGGTAAAAAACACCAGAATTCACACACCCTGCTTGCACACATTATCTGCATTGTCATAAGAGAAGAAAAAAGAAAACAAATGAACGAAAAGGATGGAATAGAAACATTGAACACTATGACTGAGAAGTCTTACATATCCAAGTTACACAAGCTCAGTTTTAACCCTGAACCATCTTTGCTGGAAGTAATGTCCCTCAGTATGCCTGTCTTTCTATTTACATAAATATATACATAAAAGGAGCCGCACTCACAAGCTTCCCATGACGGTAGTCTGCTATATTTTTTCCTCACATTCTCACACACTCCCCTCCCCTCTCCACCCCTACCAAGTAACTCCTGCTGGGAAGATGCGCCAGCCAACTCCCTTGATGTGTCCTGCCCCAGAGATGGCAGCCAGATGGCCTGACATCTGCAGCAAGAAGAGCTGGCAGGTCGCCCTGAAATCTCCCACTCAAGGGAGCTGTTGTTATGTACTGAAGTCCTTATCCCTAGAAAGACTTCTTTGAATAAAATATATAATACATGATAAAATGCAATAAATCCTAAAGAAAAGGAAAGCAAATCGTATTTTGAGACAGCTTTCCACAGCCTCAGAAGCAACTTTTCCCCATGGGCAATATTTGCTATGGAAGCCCACCAAGTCTGTCATCATTCAGTACTTAAACACAATATGTGCCATAGCGCACACTATGAACTGAAATTTTTATTAACATCCATTAGAGGAGGCCATGGTATATACAAATGGTTGAACAGAAGTGGAGCAATGCGAAGAGGAACAATTACAACTTGTGCATGTTGTGTCACGTCTCATGATCACAAGTTAAGTACATTACACTACTTTCAGAGTATGTGTTTTGGGAACTTTATGAGAATTCAAATACCTTTCAGACAGAGGCTGGTTTGCGCTCCATTGCTACAAGGTTGTGTAGAGAAACAGATTGACAGAATCCTGAGAGAGTTAAAAATAGAGTGAAATAATGTTAGTAATATAAAACACCTCTTAAAATAACATTTTTTTTTCTTAAATCTATGAGGAATATTGGAGATTCAAACACCATCTTATGCAAGATTCAAAGTGAAGCAACCCTAAGGGAAAGCTGGAATCACCCTGACCCTCTTAGAACAATGTCTGTTGCTATCTCCATTGAGTCTCAGGGTGTTAATTCTAACATATAATTTGAGCTCTGTGATATTTTCCTTGAAGAACATTTAAAGAAAAACAAAGAAAAAATAAAAATAAAATTAAAAAAAAATAAATAAGGGTACCTGACAAATCGCCTTTTAAAAAGTAATCTAAATTTGAAGAAGAGGTAGAGGATTTGAACAACAAAATAACAGAAAAAGGAGACAAATGGAGAAAGTATAGATGAAATAGCAAAAATACTACATATTTTAGTATCAGTATGAATTTGCTCTCTATCTCAGTCCCTTTGGAACAGTTCTACATGTATGTATACAAAGCTCAGATCTGAGCCCTGAAGGACCTCTTTACTTTAAATGCAAATAAAAATGCTATCTGTGCACTCATTCTCAACCTAGAGTTCCCCAAAGGTGAAAAGCAAGTTCAAGGTTAATTTTGTTGCAAGAGAGCAAGAGACCTTTTGCTAAATTTAGAGGTAAAAAGCAAGCAATATCTGGTGGGAAAAAAAAAGAAAAAAGCACCACCAACATAAATCACTCAAACCAATCCACAGGTCAAATATGTTACGTGCATATTTGTCACCTTTTTGTTGTCCAAAGCAATATCCACAAACTGGTTAGTGTCTTCCCATATAGACAGCTAGGCAATATACTCTAGCTATTTTACACAGCTACTGGTAACATCTCTTGCCCAGAAGGCAGTGACAGACAGAGAGAGAGTAAAGAAATAACTTTCACAGTTTTTGTGTTTTCCCAGCTATCAATCAAATTCCCTCTGACATTGCTTCATTTATGGATTATTGCAAAAACACTGAAACAATGTGCAATGATAATGTTGTAAAGCTACAGAAATGAAATTGGTAGGAGTAACCCATTTCTCACTGTGTTCCCAAGCACCTCTCCACTCTGAATCCCCAGCATTGTTTAAGCTTCAGTTCTATATAAGAAAGCTAATCAAATGACACTCAGGAAAATTGACTTGGGTTTTCAATCTAGTTTCAGGTCTCTATTGTACTTATTTCAAATAGCATTTGTTATTCTCTGCATATCCTTAGGAACATGCCCTGTCAAGAAATGCCATACAACTTCAAACCATGTTTTTTCCCACCTCTATAACTTTTTATGTATTCCCTTTTTACATTTTATTACAGCATAACATCTAAAAATGAAATAAAGATTATAGGCAACGCTTCAGGACTTGTAGTTCTATGGCTTGCCCTGAATATCAAGTATTGTTGATAGGAACTTGCTGCTATACAACTATAAATTGCCCAAATCTCCCCACTGACCATCACTGTAATTATTTCTGTTTGGAAATGAAAGATTTGATCGCCAGAGTGATTTTTCTTTTCTTTATATTTATCACGCCCTTTCTTGTCTATCTTTCCCCCATTCACCTGGACTGTGCTTTTTCTCTTGATGGGGGATTTGAAGATTAAATCTGTATTTATTTACCATACTTATCTCTTAAAGTTAAAGAAAACAACATATTGCAGAGGAAAAAAAGAAAAAGAAAACAGAGGAAAATATGAGGGCGGGAGGGAAGAAAGCATGAGGAGAGAAAATGCACAGAACAGCCATAACAGCTACTCATTTAACAGGGGTTTTCTTTTTTTTTTTTTTTTTTTTCCCTGGAAGTGCAACAAATGAAATAAAACAGAGGTATTCACTCCCTTTGCATCCAACACCTACGGGTTTTGGTAGGATAGCTACTGAAATTTAAAACACGCTTCCTACAACATTTCATTGCATAAATGTGTCAAAATCTGAGCAATGGGTCAGATTTAGTGGCAACAAAAGCCATGTTACAGGAGTAACTTACGATTTAAATCCAAACAAATCAGAAAAGACCAGTCAACACATAAGTAAAGAATAATCAGTGTCAAAGCAGGAAGTAGAGGTGCAGGCTGAAGGTACGTACAAGGGGAAGATTCAGGGGGTTTTGTGTAGGAACGAGGTTCAACTCCAACAACAGAGTCACACTAAATGGGAGCGATTTCTTTGTGTCAAAGGAAAATGTGGGGGATCAAAACTAGAGTTTGTTTTTGTTTTATTTTCCTTTAAACTTTGGACTAGGACTCAAGTGTCTTAGCCCAAAGACACAGCCTCCATTTCCAAGACTGCTATTGCTTATTTTGGGGGACAGAGGAGTGCTGTTCTTTGCCAGGGCATGGCTTTTCTCCTGAGTAGAGAGGAATAATAATGCTCCTTTTGTCCTCGTTTCATTACACAACATCTACCCTAAGCAATTTGGGGTATAGTGCAGTAAGTAGATCTGCATCACTGGAAGATTATACAAGTGAAAAGAATGTTGTGGTGCTACCCGTGGATGAAATTTGGAGCCTAAAAAAAGTAGAAATAATAAGAAAGCATTATTCCACTGTGTAAGCTAGGATTACTAAAAAGCCTTTACTAAATCATCATAATGATTGGTCTAACCTGCTTGTGAATATAGAATTTGTTGCTTCTCTGGAAGATCTTCATAGGGGTTTCTGTTTCTCTGCATTGTTTGAAGGTGCCTCAAAGCTGAGAATAATCTCAACAGAATCATTAGTTTTTATTTATATGCCACTTGTTTAAAATAATCTGCTTAGAAATTCAAGAAGAGGAAGTTTTTAGATAGAAATATACCAAATACCTGTCAACTGCTGGCAAACTGGGACCTTCACTTGTCCATGAACAACATGAATTCTCTACCAATTTGAGGTGTATATATACACAGACACACGCAGATATTTAATTTCACTGAAAAAAAGATCCACTTCTTTGCCCCATTAATTGTTAAATAGCAGGGAATTCAAAAATCAGTCAAACAAAATATTAGCAGAATATGAGAACAATTACATAATAAGTTTCTTTAGGCTACAATATATGACTAAATATAAATATTTATATCTTAATATACTAATAATTTATTGAGAAAACATGTATTCCTTACACAAGCAGATAATTCATGCATATAATATACACATATCTTTTAGATAAATGGACTTCAAATGAGCATTTATATAAGACCCAGCAGTTTTTCATGTATTTTCCTTCTGTCTTTTTTAAACATAGAAGGAATGTTTACTTTCTTCCATTTTTCTGGTACACTCATCTCTGAATTTTCAAGAAAAATTGATGAGACTGCTTTAAAGTTCTTCACAGATGCTGATGTTATGGTTAACCAACATAAAAACAGAATGCATATAAATATACATATATGTATTTTAGTGACCTGTGACTTTCACCATTTTAGAGTGAGTACCTGACCACCATTCAAGAACATAAATTTTGTTAGTTGCCCGATGGCAGCTGTACCCAATAACTAATTATTTAAAAATCATGAAAAAAAGCACCTTACTAGGGTTTTGTGGAAAAAACTCTCTCTATGGTAGGATAATCATCACACTTTTTTGGCCCTTTTTTTAGTATTATCATGTTTTATGACCTTTCGTGGTATGATTGCACTTTGTGTAATTTTCTTTTTCATTTTTCCTTCATAATCCCATGCTATTATCTTTATAGACTTTGTGGAGTCCATCTTCACAGTCAACACCTGTCAAGGCAGGACCTTTGCACTGATGAAAGAGACATCCAGGTTCTGCAATCCTTCTTCACTCTCCCACTCCATCCATTCTACTGGCACTAACAATGGTGCAACCTCTCAGTTAACCCAGTCAACCTGTTCATCTGACGGAAGAGTAATCAGTGTCTCTCAGGGGCTGGTTTGGATCAGCTCAAAAGGCATCAAATGAAGCACAAGTGAAGTTGGAAAGAATGAGAGAAGGTTTATCATATCTTCATCAACAGCACAGATAGAGATCGGCCTAAGCTGGCTTTGAAATTTCTTCTCATCTCCATTTCTTTCCTTTCTGTATTTAAAATCAGTAAAGGCATACTGGTGTAGCAAATCTTATCCCTTACTACAGTTTCTGTTCTTCCGTCATATTAATATAGCTTTTTTTCTTTTTCTATAGCTTATTTAAAGAAATAAGCTTTTCTAATACTTTCTTTTTCATAATGCATTGTTGTCCAGCTCTCTGAATTTATTGAAAAATTCATTTCTGAAGCCTTACTTATGAATTCTTTTATTTTCTATTCCTCCTTCTTAACTATCATGAGCTTTATCTTTTTGTGGTGCCATTTGTCTTCTAGATCGTTAATCGGTTGTTCATTTTGGAAGAGATGATTCAATTAAGAGCCTCTGCACAGAAATGAATTATTCTCAGCACGTCTGTGGGATGGTAGAAGTTTCATTCCACCAGCAAAGGTTGTTTGTTACAAGTGTACATGAATGTCTGTTATGGAAACCAGTTGAAAATATTTTTAATTTGGCTGTGTATGGCCCGGATAAGCAACCAAGGCTTCTTTCATATTCAGTAGTGATCAACAGGCACTTGCAGATGGAAACATCTGTTAAGGTACAGTTTCTCCTTGAAGTACCTGTTTCATTATTAGTCTCTGAAGGGGTTGAGACTGAATAACTCAGATGTCTAACTTTTAGACATCTATAGTTAGATAAAGTAAATTCTTTTACTAATGAATTGAAACCTTTAAAAACTGTGGTGAAATCAGCTCTGAATTTGAAATCTCAGTTTTTATCTCCTAAAGGCTATGGACTTCAATCCATAGTTAAATTTAAGAAACTGTATAAATATTCTTTTTAATCCTACTGCAAGAAAAATTTGGAATGAATATAAAGAAGTTACACATGAAACAAATCACCTTGTTTCCTTAGTAACATCTTGGAAGTGTGTTTCCTCAGATCAGCTATACTATGAAACTGTGTTCCCTTGAACCCTCTATAGCATGATGCTGAAATGACATCTGTCTGATGAATTTTGTTCTTGCTTTAATTTAAAACTGAAGTTACTTCTCCTTTTTTCTACACTATCAGCTTTTTTTCCCCCCTTTGTCTCTTTCTTGTTCTCTGAAGACAGACAAGGAAACCTTAATTCTTCTCTCACCCTCTTTCTCTCCTGATGTTACTAGAAAGTTATGCCCAGTTATTAGAATATGTTATTCACTTTGTCCTTCAGCATTATTCTTAGGTGGACAATACAATTTTGCTTGTGTTCTGTTTTCAGGATAGCTGGAAAAGGCACAGCCATTGAGTATTGAGTGGTCACTACACAGGGTCATGCTCTTAGTGCTACTGTTGTCCATCATGTACATGGACTGTTTTAAGGACAGACTCACCTTACTTGGGTGGTATCAGGTCTCAGTAAGTTAAAGTCAAATTACAGTAGTTTATCTCTGCTGAGAACCTGCATGCCAGTCTTTTCACTGAGAAATGAGGTTGTGATTTAGGAACATTCTGGGTAACAATACAATAAAGTTTTTTTGTCGTTGTTAACTCTGGAAGAAACATTGAATTGTGCATATTAAAACAGTTGGTACTGCACTGGACTTCACATGGAACTCAAAGCTGTCATTTAGAAATTAGGACTTCTGAGTCCTGGTCCCAATTCTCAAATCTGGGTACTTCCGTCAAAACAGGAATTTCTGTTTCTGAGTTTACCTATCTGCAGCCTAGGCGTTATGTTTTGTCTCTTGGCTCTTTCAAGGCTTAATTAATGAATGCATGTTTTACAGCTAGTTGAGAACCTCAGATAAAAGGGTCTATAGAAGTGCAAAGCATTATTATGTTGCAGGAAGCCTGATTTTCTTTTCCATCAGAAAAACAAGACTTTGTGCAGACTTAATTGGGTTTTTTTAAATTTATAAAGAGGATTAAGAAAACTGAGCCTATCTAAGTCTCCCTACTGGTAAATAAAAAGGAAAAGAAATAAAGACTAGAAGCAAAGAGAGGATTTATAATAAAATAAATAAATATATCCAAAGGGTAATACACAAGTAAATGTTTAGAAAATAGAGGTCCAGATTTTCTGAGCTATGAAGTGGTAGATTAATAGAAATAAAAAGTTTGTTTATGACAAGATTAAGGACAGGAAATGTTGGAAGCATCACATTTTAATCAGTTATCCTAACTCAGCTTCATGATTCCTACAGATATAGGAGAGTTTAAGAAGATCAGTGAAGACAGATCCACTCTCTCTATGGTGTTAGTCATTTAATACTTCACATAGACATTGAGGAGTCATTTTGCATTACCCAAAGGAAAAGAGTAGGTCTTTTATTTTGAGTCAGTTGGAGAACGCTATAATGGTAGTAAGTATCAGAGGATTAAAACCAAATCCCTTACAGATGGAAATCGCCAAAGCTCCATCTAGACTAGCTCCATTGCACAGCTATGCCAATTCATGACAGCTGAAAACTGGTCTCCAAATATCACTGTAACTTTGTTCTTGATGTTAGGATGGCCAAAAGAATAAGCTTGCTTATGGTTTTTCAAACACTTGGTGCATTCAGCCAATTTGCTAATACTTCTTGCATTTTCTCATCGTGTTTTGTATTTTTCTGTTACCAGTTGAAAGTCATGACAACACGTGCTAAAAGAAAGAAACCAAAATGAAGTAGTCTGTTATGAAGCCTAAAGTAATTTTTTTCAGATTAAATTTTATTTTATTTTTATTTTATCTATTAAATTTTATTTTGATTTTAAATGTCTAAATCTTGTGGGTTTTAGACTTGGTTGGGAAAGAAAAAACTATTTTCATGGTATTTTTTTTGAAAGTCTAAGCTACTTTATTCTCATTTGTTCAAAGACAGATGCATTTTTAGCCTTGTTTCCTGAGAATAGGGAGTATATATTATGTTTTGATGCATGACTGTACATTTACATATATCTCTTTCTGTGTTTTGCACCCAAATCAAGAAAAATGTGAAGAATAATGTGATATTAATTTCTTCCCACAACCATGAAAATTTATGGCTGTTTAAAGAAGAGAGAAGTCTTTTATGCATAGAAACTTTGATACAATTTTACATCCTGACCAAACCCATCTTGCATTAGCTATCAAACAATCCACCCAGGAGTTCCTTGGCTTTACTTCACTCGGTCATTTTTACTGTTTTTCTAAACCTGAGAAATTTTGTTCAAAACATGAAAATCAAAACATGACTGTCTAATAGAAACAACTGATGTTCAGATAAAGGCAATTAACTTGATTTCTCATACAGTTTGTTAGGTTTCCTTTTAGAAAAGGATACCTTCCTGTCTGTGTTCCTAAGATTTTCCATAATAATTCTGCGAGTCACAATATTTAGTCACAGATTTTTGTTTCCCTCAAACTTCTATCAAGTGGCAGATATTACTTATCTTATAGACTAACCATTTATAAGTCAGTGCTGTCATTTTGATATCCATGTGCTGCTTATCTTTGAACACTTTCAGCTGTGATCTAGAAGCAGCAGAGATGTTTCTCCACATGGATCAGCTATCATCACTCTCATTCCAGAATCAGGAAGAAAATTAGAATAAAATAAGTTTAACTTTGAGTGGTAGAAGGCACAGAAGAGAGTGACTATGATGACCAAGAGTGTAGAAACATATGTTATTGGAACAGGAAGTGAAACTGTTTATTTGCTTAGCACTGAGGGAGCAGTTCTCAGTAGTCCATGACAGTCAACTAAAAAGAACAAGTCTTCTGTCAGTAGGCTTCAAAATTCTGAGTAAACGTCCGATCTTCCAGGGCAAAACTGTAGAGGATTGGTAATCTGAAAGTACTGGAAAACAGTTCTCCAGCAGATTGACAGCTGACTGGCGCAAATATATCAGAGGTTAAACATTGAGGACATCTCCTTATTCCAAATGACAGTATATGCTCCAGAAAGGGCCAGACCACGTAAAAAGCCATCTTTGGGAATAGGAGGATTGAAGAATTTAACTCATTCTAAAAAAAAGACGCTTCCAGGGTCATGACATTTATAACTACATACGACACTAAGGAATTAAATTTAATAAGCAAGATACTCCATTACAGCCTTTCTTTCTTTAAGGACTGATTTTGAGTGCTGTGTAGGCTTCGAGTTCACTGAAGCATACTAAGGGGATACTTCTGTAGCTTTACATCTGTGGATTAGTGGATTAACTTTCAAAATGTTTCATAAACATAGTCATTTTTCGACTAGGTAAACAGAGATGAAATGTCCTACAGCTTCAATGTACCCATTATGAAATTATATGTTAGGAAATCTTTTCCTTTCTCTTTTTATTCTCATAGAAAGAATGGAAATATATGAAGAACAATGCTGTAATGACACAAAAATATGATGGCTTAATGAGTCTTTTCATCTCTGCTCCCTTTTCTTGTGTACATTTTACTTAATGCACATAAAAGAGGCAAATAGCAAGATAGAGCCATGAACAGCTGTATCTCTAATATGATGAAACTGGTTTGTGAGCTCCCGGTCACTCTTTGTTTATATTCTATTAACAATTTTCTTTATATCACAATCACAGATTGTGTAAGGCAAATTCTCGCATGCACATAAATTAGAAAATTATCATGTTTGGGAAACTGTTTTAAGCTTTGTCCACCCTTCACATGCACTGGGAGGCTCACGGTGGTGAATTTAATTGGCTCAGTGCATTTAGTTATTAAATGTATCTGCCCTGGAACTGAAGGTAAGAGTGTGGCAGACAATAGCAGAGAGGAACCAAATAGCTGGAGTGGAGAAAGAACAGCTCTGATTGCTTTTATATGGATCCTACATTAGAGAATCCAGTGGAGCTGAATTGTTCCCTGTGGAGCTTAAAAGTTTGATTTTCTTTTTTTCCTCCATACAGGAAATCATGGTGATTGCAAATCCTAAAGCGCTAAAGTTATTTAGAATAGAAGCTGTAAATATATACACGGGAGAAAATAGGCATTTTCCTTGGTTTATAGCTCTAAAGGATTAAAGCAGGATTAAAAAGAGAAGAAGAAAATAGATTTCAAGGCTGTTACGTTTTCTACCAGTAAGTGACACAACTTTTTTTTTTTTTTCTGAAGAAAGAGTGGGAAAAATCAAACAAAGAAAGAAATAGCCACAGACAACAAATAGTAAGATAGTGAAATAATAAAATAATAAAAATAATATTTACAGTAGGAACATACACACATACATATTTGAATACAGGTATATGTACTTTTATACAGTTAAAGCTTACATTTGCATAGGATCTTTTTTTTCTAAAGAAACTCACAACCTTTAATTGAATAATGTAGAACCAACTAATGTTTGCAATATTACTTTTCCAGTTTAATTTAAATAGTGTTCTAAAGTAAACAGAGCTGAAAACAGATTTCTAAAGGTACTCTCAGAGGGTGTAAGAGAAGCAGTAAAGTGTGGTGGTAAATTATTAGGAGCTGGAAATGGTCTATATTGTTTCCTCTCTAATCTCCAGAATGCAAAAAAAGCTGAAAATATAAAAGAATAATAACCACACAGTTTTACAAAGCAGCATTTAAATGATATGCAATATTTGTGTGCAGAATATAAAATTTTAGCCATCCTAATGCTTTTTTACCTTCCTTTAGGGACTTGTCTGGTTTGATAATGAAGGAGGCACAAAGGTACCTGAAGTCAATTTAACTCCTCTGCCTTTTGCTTTCTGTAGTTAGGGAGCACAGATCCAAAACTCACTAGAGGTAACAGGAATCTTTTCACTAACAGGAAGAGAGTAATGGGAATCAGAGCCTTTCAACTCAATTGAAATTGATGGGACTTGAGAACATGCAACATCTTGTGGCTGGTGCTGAGCACTGGGCCAGATGAGCCTGAAGTTCCTCTCTGTTTCGTGGCTGAGAAATCCACCTGGATTCACAGCAGCCATTAACAGAGTGAGGGTTCACTCCACAACTTTGTCACAGAACAATTCCTCAGAAATTGTGCTGTGGTTGTGTTTTAGAGTAGGGATTTTTTTGAGAGGAATGAATTATGCACACAGAATCTACTGACAATATGCAGTGAAGTGTGCATGCTATCGAGCACTCCACGGTGTGTTTTATGTGGCTGTGACCATTTACATCAGGATTATTTAGTATGCCCAAATGGAGTGGTAGAGCTGAGGGATGACTCACCATTTGAATAAGGGCATCAGTGGAGAGCAGAATGAACAGAAAGGTTATCCTGATTCTGCACTTTCTGTATGGCTTCATCATTTTCCTCTCTGCAAAGGATTGTAGACTGCACTCCCCAAGGAGAGTGAGAAGAAAACTGAGAGTGCATTTCATAAGAGTAGCAGCAGTACCCATGGTAGATGAAGAACAGTTTTAAACATTTCTTTAAATTTATTTTGTCATTGTCTCTTTTGAGGAAATTTTGGGGAATATATAAATGAAAAGTAGAATTTAATGGTATTTTTGTCATGCATAAGTAGGACAAACAAATGCTGCAGCATTCCTTCTTGATTCAAAAGCTTAGGGACCTGCTAACTCTCTAAGTTATTCTATGTCACTTCCCCAAAACATATATGCAAAAGCAGACCTGCATTCGCAGGTTTCCTGGCTTGAGCAAAGCCTCCAACAAAGGACTTTCACATCAGGCTCTCCGTACCCATGAGATGACTTGGCACAGGGGGAAGTGCTTCTGTTCCAAATGGGTTAGCAGTGGGCACAGACCATCATTCAATGATATGAAATCTTTGCTGGCCAGTCTGTTATAAACATATGGAACATGCGAAGCAAAATGTTCTGACCAACTCCAGTGTAGTCAGCAACTGACCAAACAGGCCCCAGAGGAAATGGAGAAGGTAAGATATACATGTTCAGCAGATCTAGAAAGAGACTGTATTGACCACCTAACAAGACTTCCACCTGTAAATAAGTAAAATTCCCTAAGTTAGTGAACATGAGGGCAGGAGAATACTTATATTTAACAGTTCCTCAGGTGTGAAGTGAGTAAATTCCATGTATTCATATTTAGCCCAGAAAAAATTCTCCCTTTTCTTCATTCCTCATGCTCGCCTTAAGCATGGAGGTCTTTTTACACTGGGAAATGTGACATTTCCATTATAAGGGGCCATTATATACCCAATGTGCTGACTTTACTTGCTTTCTGAAACCCCGTTTTGTGCATAGCAGGGAGGATATTCCACAGTGGCCAGTTCCATGGGCTATAAGGCTGCTTTTCGCTGCCGCAGCACTGTAAAAGAGCCATGGTGTAGCTGAGAATTGTGCCTTACAACTGCCTGTGCCACTGGGATGCATCCCTTTGGAGGGATTAAAATGCCTAAAATGAGGGATGTAATGTAAGAAGGAGAGCACATAGAAAGACAAGAAATATAAAAGGGAGAAAGGGGAGGAAGTGATTTTGAAGAGGACTAATAAAGTATATGTCACCCTGCTGATTGCTTTTTCTTTTCTTTCCTTCTTTCTTTTTTTTTTTTTAGCTTAAAACGTTTCCCACTCTCAAGTGTCTGACTTGCCAGCAAACGAATTGCACTGAAAATCTCTGTTAGTATCCTATTAAAAAGGTGAAGTTTTAAAGACGTTTTGTCCCATTATAAATTTGAAGTGATGAAATACAAAAGTAAATATTTTTGCCAGTCTAGTCTGCCCTTTACAGTCCTGCTTTCCTCTAGAGAGACAAAATCTGCCGGCTCTGGATTAGATCCATTTGCAATTGCCAACAGATTCTCTCTGATGAATCTTCAAGCGGTTGAGTCAGGTTGGACAGGCAAAATGTCCATCTGTACCATCCCTGATGGATGTAACAAAGCTTGGAATGCATTCATAGTACCAGAGCAGCAATCAAGGGAGCAGATAACAAGTAGAAATGCTGATCTTTATTTTATTTTATATATATTTTTAGTCTAATTCTATTTTAATTTATCTTTTAATGTAGACTGAATATTTTCTGCATTTTTCTTCATGAAAACAGTGAAGTCCTTTCCCAAAGCCCAACAGACAGAATGCTTAGGGGAAAATTTTCAAAGCGAAAGTAAGTGTCGGATTTAATCGATCAGCTTCTGTTGATGTTTCTGAGAGTCATGCAGCTAAAACGCTGTATGCTGTTTTGAAAAGATACCCCTAAAATGTCACAAATCTGGTAGGCAGACAGCTGCAGGAGATAACAATGGTACATCTCTATCTGTCTGTCTAATTTGAGGAAGATTACCTTAATCATATCTAATGACACCGTACTTCTGGGCACCATATTTTTATCAAAATAATGCTGGCAGACTAACATTTCTTACAGCAGTGCTACATTTTTTAAATTTCAATGTATATATTATGTAGGATTTTTTTTTTTTTAAATTTCTCTTTTATTTTCCTCATGAAGGAATATGTATATATGTGTGTGTATATATATATATATATATATAAATATATATATGAAAGGAGTGTAAACTATGTCAAATCAGAATTCTCCAATTCAAAGGTTCAAAGTACTTTCCTTTGAAGAATTTACAAAGTTAAAATAAAGGTTTATTCATGGAATGACATTATGGTCTGAAATAATTTAGACTGAATTTGACCTTTGCTGTATGTTCCCACTCAGCATGACCTCTAAAAGCCATCTATGAGACCTCTATTTCTTCTCTGTGGGAGATGGAGAGGACACAGAGTTCCTGCAGAGAACAGCAGGAGAGAGGCGGCATATGAAGTCAAAGGATAGGAAGTGATTCCATCTTAACTCAACATAATCATCCATTAGTTCCTTTCTAGCATGATAAACAAGTCTGGAGCAAAATTATGATACAGTTATACAGTGAACAGTTTGAATCAAAATGAGAGTATTCTGAAAGTAATATTGTCTTAGTTTGGACCAGTCTCCAGACAGAAGTTCTTTTAGTTGTAGGGCTTTGCCTTAGTTTGTGATTGGTTGTCCTCTTGCTGCCTATAAATGACTTCTTAGAATAAGCTCTGGTTGCTTTAAAATATGCAGCAGGGAAATCCATTAGGGACCACCTTATTGGCAACTGACTGAAGAATATTACAGTAATTTTAATGAGGTTACTTCATCATAGATGATGAAGTGGTTTCCCAGAAGTGTTCACCAAGATGGAATTAAAAGGAAGAAAAAGTTTAATGCCAGATCGACTGGTTCCATGTTACCCCAGCCTTCCCTCTCTCTCTTTGGACAAATACAATCTGTGTCCCACTTAAAGCACTGTTTATTAAAACTGATTCACATGTTGGATCTGAACCACCACTTCTTATGCAGGCAATGATCCTGCTGAGTTCAAAGACTTCCAGTGATTCAACATAAGGTGTTTAGGGGTGTCTTTTCAAAGTACCATATCTGTTTAGTCACGTAGTTCCTGCTAACATCAAGGGAAGTTGGCTGGTTAAATCCCCATGCAAACTTCCTTTGAAAAAATTACCCCTAAAGCATCCCGTCTGCTGAGGTTTGAAAGGGGACTTCAATCAATATATTTGTTAAATGAAATGCAAAGAAGATCCATTATTTGTACTCTGGATACTCTTGCTTAATAAAGGCTGTAACACAGTGATGGTTAAAATGTAAGGGTTCTTATACTGTTTGAATTAGTCTTCAAATGTTTGTCTAAAATATTCACACCTTTCACTTCACAAAACTGGACATAAAATTTCATTGGAAGAACCTCTGTCAGATGACTGCTTATTAAAGCCATTTGTCCAGTCAGAATGCATTCATATATGTTAGTGCATGCAAGTACATATATATATATATGTATATATAAAGCTTTTATGACATCTAAGGATTTTGAACCTTGGAATAAAAATTTCTCAGGTTTTTAGTGAGAGTAACCTCATCTAATTTAAATTGCAGTCTCAGATTTCTCAGTATTTAATGGAGAAAAGCACTTTCAGAATCTCCCCTACTTTTTTATAAGATACAATTCAGACTACTACAATGAATCCCTTGTCTAATATAGAAGCAAATTTTTATAGACTCTAACTTTGTAATTTAAGGGCAGAAGTAGTTCCACGGGTAAGTGCTGGTAATTTCAGCTGTGGTTCTAAAGTAGACACTAAGATTTACTCAGATGTATCATACACTAAACCCTGTCAATTCTATTGATCAGATTCCTGCTGATTATAAAAGCAGACTGCTCTAGGTTACATATAGACATTTTCAATTTGAACTTCTGAAGCCAGATAATATTTATTTTACTATGAAAGTTATTCTCTTAAAGTACTGTTCACTTTCCCTTAAGTACAATGAGAGTCTGGGATAATATGAATACTGAGGTCCCTACTATTGTATAAATCCGTGCTTTAACATGTTTGAAATATAAAATGGAAGCATTATATACTGCTGCTAATAAGACAAGGACATTCTGTTCTGTCTTACCACTTAGCATAGAGAATAGAGAGATTCAAAAATTTACCAGCTGAAGGAAAAACATATAAGCAACATACATGTGAATTTCCTGTCCTCTGAGTTTGTTTCCCACCATCAGGACTTGTTCTGACTTCAAATTAAGGGAGAAAAATGATGGAAATATATCAGTGATAGATTGAGTAACATCATTAAACTCAGATGTGATAAAACAGAACCACAGAGTGGTTTGGGTTGGAAAAGACTATAAAGATCATCTCATTCCAACTTCCTTGTCATGAGCAGGGACACCCACCACTGAACTGTGTTCCTCAAAGCCCCATCTGACATGGTCTTAAACACCTCCATGGATGGCATATCTGCAGCTTCTCTGGGTAACCTTTGCCAGCCCCTTACCTCTATCACAGCAGATATTTTCTGACCTGTGGGTTTTTTTCCCTAGTATCCCTAGAAGGGTCAGCATGCAGAATTGGCTTCTTGAAATAGTGTAGCACCTTGTTCACAACACTAAGACTGTCAGGACTTATTAAGAGGCAGATGTGATTCCTGGGGTCCAGGGCAAAGAGTGGGACTCTACAATTGTTGTGGGTCACTTCCAAGTCAGGATATTCTACAATTCTATGCTTCTGTAAATAAAAATTGTGAACCTCCCTTATTCCCACAGGAGGGCTTCTAAGCACTCCATCAGAAACTGAAGTGGGAGCTGAAGTTGGAGATGACCAGGACACTGCAACAAAGACCGCAACAGTGTGGTTGTGTGTTTATTTTATCGGCAGAGGTGATCATTCCTACTCCATGTTCTGCTTCTCTGACTTGCCCACCCATCCTCCCCCCTACTCCCTCACCTAGATTCACATCTCTCCTTTTTTTTTTTTTTTCTCCTCCCCCAGTCTCCCTCACGTCAGAGACCTGTGCAATATCATTTTCCGCATAATGAAATCTAGAGTGACATTAATGTAAGTGTAATTTTATAGTGGGGAATGGGCCTAGCTGATTGTTTCTACCTGCTGTGTTTTGATGATAGACATTGGGATGTCACCATCTGTGTAATGAAATTTCACCTCCATAATGGTTCAGATTATCAAACATTCTTCCAAGCTGTCTCGCAGAAATTTATTTATTTATTTCCTCAATAAGGATGGCAAAGTTGCTCATCTCTGGGAAGCAGAAGGGTGGAAAGGGGAAGGGGCAGGTGGGGAGTGAGAGGTCTGAAAAACAACCATGACCAGAAAAAATAATAATAATAAAAAATATCATCATGCCAGGGAAGAAAATGAGATTGTGCCACCTTTGTGTTCAGTACTGTGCCCACATTCTGTTATTCCCCCGTTTTTCCTAACAAGAAATAATAAGATGCCAAAGCCATATTCCAAGCAGAATATTGATATGTTAAAGCAGCAAGTGCAGATTCTGGAAATTTTACAGCTATAGCCTGTCTTTGCTCCATTCATACTCAGCTTGCCCTGATATCAGTATGAGCTGCATAACATGAGAGTCAAATCTGCCTTAAAATGGACACTTTCTTCCTTCTAAATCTCTGATGTTGTGGTCAGGAAGCTGACTCACATTAAGAGGAATCAGACAGACAGACATTTCAGATAATGGTAAAAAGCCTTTCTACACCTCTTACTGTTTCGGGATCAGGAGCTAGTCCAGAAGATCACTTAATCCTCTTGATACTTCTATCCTGTCACTTTTATATCTCTCTTTCAGAGGCTCTGGATTGTGGAGCCTCCCTTTTCCTCCCTTTTGTAATGAGAAAAATGAATGTTCTGGACATCAGAACCAGCAGTACTGTGTTTCACTATGGGAAACTTCTATGGAGCAATTACGTACCTCTTTCACTCGCCCCTCACCTCTTCCCTCTTCACCCCATTTCTAATGTCCTGTCACCTCTAGAGAGAAAGCCCTTGGTTTGCAGGAATGACTAATAAAAAGCCAGACCATCAGGGTCACAGCTAGAATAGGTGATGGTTCTCTGTTTGGAGTTGCAGCTATAGTCTGTATTTACCTAAAAGTTCCAGATGTCTCACAATCCCAGCAGATCAGATGCTTTTAGAGGCACTTTGTACCTTCAGTTTGAATGTCATACCCCAGAATTCCACAAAGCATGTGCACTGTAGCTGCCTAGCACATACTTTTGAGAAACTCCAGAAACACTATAAATGTGAATTGTTGCATTTTGACCTGACAAGTCTAAAATGCTGAAGGAACACTGGGTAGATAAGCTTTGCAGACACTTCACAGAATGCGATACATTTAGTACATGTTCTAATGCACACAATATTTTTGCCTGGAAAACCATGGATGTTCCTGGTCTAAAAGATCATTCCAAAATATGCTAACCAAATTGACTGTTCTTTTTCTGATGACTCATGTGAAATTAGCTGACGTGTGTCCCTCTGGGAGCAAAGAAACCCAGACCTCTGTATCTGGCCCCAGGAGTGTGAGAGCTCACCAGTTTTCATAGATGAGGTTGGACTACAAGGAACTGGAGAGTTAAAAAACAAACCAAAAAATATTGACCTCACCTCCCTTGTTACATTTTCTCTCCCTTCCTTCAGTATAAGACTTTGATTTTTACAGAGAAGTGAGAGCTCCTCATGGTTTTTACCTTGCTTCAGGGGTTAAATAGGCCTACATCATTTTGTTTTCTTAAATAAATAAATTAGAAATAATAATAATAAAACCACTCTGTTCACTTTAGCTGCAAAACATTTCTTTTTCAATGAATAGTTAATATTTTATCCCAACTTTATGCAGAGTTAAAGTACTGGAAAAAATGCTTGCAGGGTTTGTTTTTTTTTCTCCCAGCAAATCTTGGCTTAGGAAGAATAATTACTCAATTCAAAAAAAAAAAAAAAAGTTTACTAAATTGAATAATTCTTCCCCAGATATTTTTTCCTTCTCATGATTATTTTTTAACTAGTCTAGATAATGACATTATTAGCTAATTAGTGATAAATGTCAGTAATTTTATTTTACTGAGACTATTTGAAGCCGTGTATATTTATGCAAAATGCAGATTGACTGAAACCTAAGGAGGTATGAAATCACTTATGCTCCAGAGGTCCTGCACTAAGCCAATGCAGCACACAGACCCAGCTTCCACAGGCTGCAGGGGGTCCATAATGGGGGGCTCCCAAAAGACAAGTGAATTTTCACCTCTTAAGGACTCTATTTTTATAGTTCTTGGCATATGGAGGACAACACAACTTCCTCTAGTCACAGATCATTTTGAGTAAGGACTCTGAGAACTGAGTCAGGCACTGCCAGTCCTAGGTCTTCACATGGACAAAGAAGTGAGGCCACGGTTCCTCTGCTCATTTACCACTGGAGCCAGATAGGTATGGCAGATGGACATGCTTAAAGTAATAGCAAATGCCACAATTAGTTCCTTCCATGGGAGGTGCATTGTGTGTGTGCATGTACCCTAAAAAACCCACACAACAGCAACCCAAACAACAACTGCAAGCACCTAGTCTCTTGGTCCTTGAGGAATTTTGATTTATCTTCTTCAGCTTTACAAGGGAATGTAGTGATGGGGCAAGAGGAAATGGTTTTGAATGGAAAGATGGCAGGTTTAGATTGAATATTGGGAAGAAATTCTTTACAATGAGGGTGCTGAGGCCCTGGCACAGGTTACCCAAGAAGCTGTGGCTG
>NW_021940553.1:4773483-4820190 GCF_001715985.3 Manacus vitellinus
GATCTTAGGGAGGTGGTGGTTGGTCCTTCATCCTGGAGACGTGCCCTGCCCAGCGCAGCTGTGTTCTCAGCAACATGGCCTCGATACTTGTGACTGCTGCTAGAACATTACACTAAGTGCTGTGCTCAGTTGTTTCTTGAATGCTTCCAGGGATGGTGACTCCATCACTGCCCTGGGAAGTCCATTACAGTGCTTGAAAACCCTTTCTATGAAGAAATTCCTCCTGATGTCCGGCTTGGACCTTCCCTGGTGCAGCTTGAGGTCATTTCCTTTTGTCCTGTCACTGGTTGCCTGGGAGAAAAGACTGATCCCCACCTGGCTCCATCCTTCTGTCAGGGAGTTGTAGAGAGGTATAAAGTCACCCCTATACCTCCTTTTCTTGAGGCTGAGCCCCACCACCTCCCTCAGCCACTCCTTATATGACTTTTGCTCCAGACTCTTTCCAGTTGCCCTTCTCTGGACATGCTCCAGCACCTCAATGTATTTCTTATAGTGCGAGTCCCAGAACTGGACATAAAACTTGAGGTACATCACCAGTGCTGCATACAGAGGGAGATTCACTCCTTCAGCAAGTACCATCAGGAGAAAAACATAATTCAGAATACTGAAGTAACCATTTATAACAGTTTTCTACTCTCTGTCTTCTCATGTTCTTGTTTGTGTTATTCCTACAGCATTAGCAAGAAATCTGGGCATATGCCAGCTTGAAAGACTGAGAAGAGACTTATCATGGATGGCTCGAGAGAGACATATGCAACTTGAGAGCAACTGTCTCCCACCTTCAGCCCAAAGGGAGAAAACAGGGAATATATTAACAATCAGCAACCTTTAGCTAAAGGGCTCTGCATTTCTAATCACAGTAGCCTCTAACAAGTTGGGGAGTGTGTCTGTCTGTGTACAATGCCTATATTTTTTTGGTGCATAACTAGACTTTTTAAAAATAAAGTATTTATAGGAAATAAATGAAGGGATATTTCCTTGGCAGCAATTTTTAAAGCTGTCAATAACTGTTGTAAATGTTTAGTGCTTCCTTCAAGAAATAAATTGAACCATATTAACCATGTATATCATGGTTTGAGTCATCACCGTCTGAACCACAGATTTGCCAGAAGCTAAGAGACTAAACCAGGGGAACAACCATTGCATATTTGCCTACTTGCTATTTTTTTTCCTTAAGTATTTGTCTTTGACCACTGTCATCAGCAGAATATTAGGCTAGGGAGACCTTTGATCTGACCCTGCAAGGCAGGTCCTATCATCCTGAATTATTGTTACCGACACTGATTTACAGTGCTCTTGTTTTATAATTTTATTATAAGTGTTGTCCCCAGGCACTATGCAAACACACAGCCACAGTTTCACTGAATTTATCCTCTCCATGGAAGTGTCAAGTAAAGTAACAGCACAAGTTAACATTCTCAACCCTTTGGTCATTTAATTGCTGTAGATAAAACAGAGGTCTGGGTACTGCAATGCAAACTATATTTTTATTTGTTACCTGTAGGTTCACGAGGAGAAGTGAAGGAGTAACAGGAACAGCAGAGAGTGACTTTGCTGAGGGTTTTGTATAAGGCTCAGATTCATTGTGTCTAACTTTAGGTGCTTACCTGAGTCACACAATTTGGAACACTATTAACTTGACCTTCCTCTATAAGCAGGTCAGAAATTAACACATTTCTCAGGCAAGGTGGGATGCACTTCTTTTTTTCTGACAGATTATAGGGCAATTTAAGATGATTGCATTCCTAATTTGGATGCCTCAGTTATTACTCAGTGGGATGAATGGGGGAGTCCTTAGCAGAGCAAAGGTTACCATATGAATTTGCAGAATGGAAATGGTGAACCCAGAGATATGATACTGGAGCAAAACTAAAATATCATAAGAATAAATCACACTTTTTTTTTCTCTCTTTGAAGGAACAAAGCTAATGTAGTCTTTCCAACAGAACCAAAATAAATTTTATTAAAAACTGAGACTATTTTCATTTATACAGTGAGTTGTTAGTTGCTTTTTTACACCACTATTATAAAATTGTATTTTTTTTAACTGTTTTAAAAGTGTTTTTTAAGGTATAGCAGTGATAATAATGAAATAAAATATAGAACACTTGTTGGGTTTTGCTTTCATGACAAATAGGCACTGACAAATCCATGCCACATTACCATCCTTGATTGCTCTGATGGAACTCATTTTCATCTCCTGTTCCTCTAATTACATGAAAATTGCATACTTTTTATGCATGACACATTTTCTGCAGCTTTAGAAAAAGGTTCTGAAGGGGAAAAAAAAACATTTATCAGTTTCTATCCCCCACTCATAGAGGCTATATGTCATCTAACCAGCGATCAATCCAGCTTTAACTGCCAGTTTTCTGTCCTATTGTTATAATCAGAAAGGGAAGTATATAAAAAAATATGGGTTTAGGTGTGTTTTCCCCCTTTTCTCTTAAGAGTGGAGATTTAAGGTTGTCTTGTCACCAGTCTGTTATTTTCTTTCCAGCCTGACCTTCTCTAGTTTTGGATTTCAAAACATGGATGAATGATTCAACATCAGAGTAAGTAGAAAAGACTAAATTTGAACAATAGTATCTCTTAAGCTTTCCCCCCATTCCTCATGTTTTGTTGAAGATTTATTTTAATAGCCAGATGAGAAAGTGAAATTCACCATCACTGCTGTGGAGACATTAAAAAGTAAATGGACAGTGCTAATAAATTACAAATACAAGGATAAATTAGATGTCACATACCTGTTTTTTGGTTATTTGTATGCTTTCATGATGGAAAATGGAGGAGTGGAAGGGAAATACAAGTTGATGTTATCAGTCTTTATTTAAACTGGAATGGATTTGCACCAGGTGGGTGCATTTTCTTCTTTCTAGGGTAACAAGTTATCTAGGTACTTTTGTCCTGACAATTGCATTGATGGTGAAATGTTCTCAGTGTGTTAAGACCTCCATCCGGATGAACAACACAAGCTCCAGTCACTTGCAAGCCCCTCTGGACGTTTGTCAAAAATTGTCATAGACCTTCAGCAGTGATCAGCCCCTGAGGTTTGCTTCAGGATGTTTTGGGCTTTATTTCTGAGTTACTCAGTATTCATGCTAGTTTTTGTAAGTCAGAAATTTGTAGCAGCAAGGAAAATTTATACAACTGAATTGATCAAAGTGTTCAAGCCCTTTTCTGAATCAGAGGGTAACTTGGACCTTGGATATCCGGAATACTCTACCTTCAGTCATAGGTTAAAGATGAGAATCATGCTGGAATAAATACTGGATACCGGAAATTAAGCACTGAAACTCCTGTTTTCTTCCCCCACTGTTGAATCAGTTTTTAGGTTGACTGCAGAAACAAAGTCTCTACAGACAGAGCAAAGTAAAGCTGTGTGACCCTCAGCGCTGCCAATGCTGACAGACAGTGACTGCCCTGCCCTTCTACCTACTGTTGTACACAGAAAAGGCTTTTGTGGTGAGAAATGCCTCTCTCAGAAAACCCACTGTCCCTATTCAGGCTTCACATTCAAGAAAGTGCAAGCCTTTTAAACATCAGAATTGAAACTCCGTTCTGCAGATTTTTTATGAGTTAAAATGAAAAGGTGATTTGATGATAAGAGCACAGAGAAGTAAGAGCTTCCTGAAGCATTCACAGCAAAATGGCAAGTCAGAAAATGAAGCTGGCAAGACACATCCTGAAGAAAGAGTGCCATGCCATGAGCTCATTCTGGTCTGATCTACATGCAGTTTATTTCCACCATAAAACATTCACAAATAAATAAAGTACCAATCTGTCCCTCTTAAATATCCAACCACATTACTGCAAGACTTCTTTTCCCTTTCCCTCAGATTTGTTTATTACACCCACCGGTTACATCATCTGTTAAATTAACCCCCAATCTAGTTCTTAAAAACCTATGTAACCTTGAGTAAAGTTATCATAGATGATAAAAGCATCACAGACAACTAATCCAACTTCACTTCAGTCCCTGCAATGCTTTTATCTTTGTAATTTGTTCTGGTGCTGGGGATGAATAAAAAAGGAGTTTTACTAATCACCTGAGAAAAGTTACGCACATTGTGTAAAAGTTACATTGTGTGTGTGCAAAACTGAGGACTAAATTTTGCATACTCTTCAGAAGAGGGACTGTCTCCAGTCAGGGATGAAATTTTCAGTGAACTTGATAGAATTATGGTACTCATTTTACCCAAGTCAAGATTTAATTCTGTGTTTTGTGGCTTGCATAATGTTTAGTTCACCGGGGCCCCTACACTCTGGTAAAATATTGTCAATTAATAATAATGAATTTGTTTATTTTCTTTTTCTTAAGCTATGAAATGGAACATTTAAATAATTAACATCCACTCTGTTTTTTAGAAAAGTCTGTATTTTCTATGTGTTTTTCATAATGACAGTTGGAGAATTAACTATAAATTAATACATTGCATAATGAAAGTGGCAGTGAAGTTCATTAAGCTTTCCAAACCAAAAAAAACTTGCATTTTTTCTGTATTTTTTTGTTATTTAATATCTATGTATTGATACACAGAATTTCTAGGTTTATAATGACAATTGTTTAGATAGTGGTACAAGTCTTTCTTTGAGGAATATTTCAGTACAGAAGACCATGCTGAAGTTGGGTTTGTAGTCTTTTTTGCACTAGAGACATATGGTTGATCACTAAGCATTGATAAACACATTCAGTGATGCCAGAGTTTCATGAGTGAGATATAAATGTATACGTATTGAAAATTCATGACCCAAAAATGCCTAATACAAGAGCTTTTCCTTACTAATCTCTGGAAAAAGTAAGTTAATATGTATCTCAATATCAACAACAGTAGGTAGTTCTAAGAATGAAGATCATGACAGTGAAATGCTATATTTTCAAAGAAATATAAGCAGTGTTGTTTATTTTTCCAGCAGTAATAATTTGTTTGACCTCTGGTGAGTTCCATTGTGTTCCTGTGCTTCAGGATCTCTACCTATAAAGATGGGTTCAAAATTCTTGGTGAGAAGACACGCAAATTTTCTCCTTGCAATGAGTAACAAATCCAATTATTTCTGAAGTGGCATCTAGAGCAATTTTGTTCTTAAAATTTTGCAGAAAGTTAAATAATATATAATTACAGGTATTAAATGTGAGAGCAAGGTTTTTAATGCTTTGTACATACCAGATCCACCTGATGTTATAATGTCAATGCTGTATTGTGAACTGCTCTAATCCCAAACCCTTCACTGAAGGGTTTTTTGCAGTTCATGTGGAAGGAAGGGTGAGTAATTCCTCCCATGTTGGAGAAAATGTACAGCCTGATGAGTTGAATCAGGTACATATCATTTGGCTGAGTTGAAAGAAAATATACAATTGTGCAATTAAAGAGATTTAGCGAGAAATTCATGGGGGGTATAATTAGGAATGATGGGATGAAATCAAGGAAACAAAAATGTGTTAAAATATTACAGCATGCACCTTACTGTGAGATCTATTAGATTATGGAAATATTTATTGCTGGAATGGATAAACCTCTGGGTCTACCAAGCAATGAATAATGAGGTCTTTGCTGAACCTGAACACTGGGCATGAGCAATGTGACCTGAGAGCTCTTTTCTGATTCTCCATATGTAGACTCTCTCTGGCAAGCAGTGGTGTCCTGCAAGGGTCAGATATGTACAACAGAACTAAAAATGAAAGCTTAACTATGTTTTTTCTTTTAAATGAATTCAGAGGCACAACCAGTGGACGAGAAAAGTAAAATAAACTACTGAAACATAGCTTGGTATGGAAATATACATCAGAGCAGGCATTTAGTGAGTATCCAAATACTGGATGACTAGAAGTCATACAACTTGATCAGAAGATCCAACATCCTCTGTATATCCCCTTAATATAAGAAAGTAGAGATTGTTCCATCACCTCTGTTTAATTCTGCAGCATTGCTTTTTCATTCAATTTTCTGTAATAATTGATTAATTACTTCATTATCAAAGATTCGATATATGACATTTATCCAAAATGACTAAAAGTTCCAGTGAAAAAAATGAAATTATTTTCCTTCTATGAGGAAATTAAATAGAAAGGTAGCCCGTAAGGTATCATTGAAGCTGATGATAGTTTTAATTTCCAACATCATCATCATCATATTCAAGATAATAAAAACATTAATAGTATATCTCAACTTTATTATAGGATCAGATTAATTCTGAGACAGGGTCAGTATATATTATGATCAGTGAGGAGTGATGTATAGGACAGCATATCCCACAGTGTGGGCTGTGTCTTTTAATAGTACAGCCCTGCACAAGTGGAACTGTTCTGCATAATTGTTTGTACACACTTTGTACAGAAAATCAGTGACCAGCTTCTACAGAAAAATAATCTAAGTAGCCATTTCAACAGCAGAAGGCCGCACATTTCATGTTTTGTGTAAGTCATGGCTTTCACTGCAGACAAAGGCATACCAGGATGATCCTTTTAGAGATATTAAAGACTAAGGGAAACCTTTCTAAGTCTAGGGCGAGAAGTCAAATACCCACATTAAAAATTAAGCATCTAACTTGAGAGACTGAAAAACTATTTCTCCCTCCCTGGCTGAGATACATGAGCTTTTCTGACATGCTGTTTTACTTACAGTGAGTAAGGTGGAAGGCAGGCCTAAGTGTAGGTAAGAGATCTGTATTATTCATGTTGATAATGCAGTTTCTTATGGTCAGTATGTATTATTATTATTATTATTATTATTATCATCATCATCATCATCATTACTATTATCATTATTATTATTACCTTCCTCTGTGTGTTTTCCTGAAATTTTCATGTGACACCAAAAGCAGGGTACTCCTGTAGCTGAAATATTTTATCTAGTTCCAGTTATCTAGCTATTCCCAGCATCCCCACAGATAATGCCACAAGTATGTAATTGTTGACGATTTACGAAAAATCTTTATTATCGTTAGGGATACATTTATTAGAAAAATCTTCTAGGGAAACAGAGATGGCATGACTTAAAAATGTGGCTCTGGATATTATTTTGTTTGAAAAGTCAGTGAAAAAAGTGGAACAGTCTAACAGCCAATGCCTACATTGACAGTACTCAAGATATCAAGACTCTAAGTTATTTTCCAAAAGTTTTTACTGGTTTTGCCTCACCTAAAATACTCCGCTTTTACTCCAGTACATACAGGGTCATCAAATTAAAATGACTTATTATTCATCTTTGTTTATTGTAAGAACCCACCATGTTTTTTTTCAGGGCAGACTTAGACTGAAGTGGCTGTACATTAAAAAGGTAACAGTATGAAAAGAAAGGATTGCTCAATTTGCAGGTATATGAAAGAATGAGAATTGATGTCTGAGCCATAACTGAGCTCACAAGGCCTGAAGTGAAGTCACTTGTCCTGAAGGCCCATATGGCTGAAAGACTATTTAAGGTATTATTTATTTTTTGTTATATGTTTTATGCTTACAGCATTGGCAGTAAATAAACACACTGAAGAAGAAAACACTACTTAACGAGGAGTAGATGAGATTGAATGTGACTGTTCCAGACCTGTACAAGAGGCACTGGCCCGTTAAATGAATGTGTAGAGCTACTTCTTAATGTGTTAGCCAAGTAATCAATTTCTGAAAATACCAAATAATTTAAAAATAGCCCTGTCTGACCTGAACCAGAGCTGGCATCAGACCAGGCATTTCCCAGGTACCTACTTCTTCCCTTAATCAATCAGTTCTGACATTTTTCCTTTTTCCTTTCATTCTTTTTTTTTTTCCTCTCTCTGTTTTATAAACCTTCTTTTGTTAAATTATGTGGCTAGCCAACCTCAAGAGACAAAATTCTTAAGCTTCTTTTAATATTCCATTAGCTTTGTAGTCCATTAACACATTGGAGTGGTTGTAAGGGGAGAATCAATACAGCAGATACGGCACCACTCTGGAAACTAGGACCCTGCGGGTCTGCTCATGGTGTTGGAATAGCTTTGCTCTACAACCTTGAGCCAGCCACTTAACCTCTTGATGCCTCAGTTTATTCAGCTGTAAGCAAATGTAACAACATTTGCATACTGCACAAAGGTCTTGAGAAATGTAATTTGTAAACCTTAGGCAACACACATCCATTCATGCCTACTCAGACTTGTAATTCTCTTACAGGAGTCAAGTGAAAATCTGAGGTCACTTCAGAAAATATTGCTTTTAATATTTGATATCTGCTTTGAGATCTTTGAATAAAACAGGTTTTTCAAAACCAAGTGTTGAATCTGGCGAAGATAGACTGGGATACTGTTCTTCTGTTACAAAATTATTTAGGAAGAGAAAATTATAAACAGTGGTGGAAAAGATATGTATGTCTTTGTTTACATGGTAGAATTCATAGTCACTTGAAGTACTTAAGACTAGTTTTTAAGCAACTACAGAGTACAAGTAGTTATGTATGCACATCATAAATATCCCTTGTTATCCTAAGTGACATTTCAACTTAAATCAGAAGGGATCTAAAGATTCATTCCTATCTTGAGAGAGTAAGCTACTCTCTAACATTAGTGATCAGAATGCAAGCAAGAGACCATTTGGAAAAAACTTTCCATCAAGTAAAAACCTCTAATTTTGAGGGATTTGTGGACCTTAGCCAATGTAATAATTACTATGTTACTATGTTCTAATCAATGCCTGTATTGAAAATGCAAATGAGTCCCACTGGATTTGCCCTGAACCATTTGCAGGAGTGTGTGCTGGAAGGGATTTCCCTACATGGCTTTTTTAAAGGTCTGTGTATCTTACTATAGCATCTTCATAATTTTGTCTGGGACAGACCAGATGGAGTCAGAGCATCTACGAATGATTGTGTCCACTTCCATAATCTTTAAATATTTTCTCACTGTTCAAATACATTGTAGAATCATAGAACATTTTGGGTTGCAAGGGATCTTGAAGATCATCTAGTTCCATCCACTGCCACGGACAGGGATGCCAATCACTAAGATCAGATTGCTCCCAGCCCTGTCCAACACGTCCCTGAACACCTTCAGGAATGGGGCAGACACAGCTTCTCTGGGCAACCTGTACCAGTGCCTCACCACCCTCACAGGAAAGAATTTCTTCCTAATGTCTAGTCTAAATCTTTCTTCTTCAGTTTAAAACCATTTCCCCCCGTCCTATCACTTTCTGCCTGTGCAAAAAATCACTTTCCCATATATTCAATTCCTTTACGTATAATTCATATATAATCCTGGTTCAGCAGGCTTCTGAGAAAACTAACAAGAAAACCAACATTTTTTTTGTTTTTCAATTCACCTATTAAAGAGAAAGAATACTTCGCTTCCATCTAAAAGTGCTAAAATGTTTAAGGACTGTGAGATTTTACTTTGAGAAAAAATGGAAGGATTTTGTTTGGAGAAAGAAGAAACTGAGACCTAAGAGAACTTTTCTGAAGGGTGTGCATATGAAATCATGTTATTTCAAGTAATTAAGCTCAGATTCTCAAGTCCCAAACATCATACCTTTTGTTTTCTGCTGTGTGACGACAACTGGCATACACATTGCTTGTGTCTGGTGGAGGAACATTAGTACATGGGAAGGGACGGCTAGGAAATGGACTTTCTGTACAGTTGCTGTAGCCTCAACTGTCTGAATACTGAGCCCACATGTGGGCACAGAAGAAAAAGAGCTTGCAGATATATAACAGAGGAGGGTAAATGTGGGCTAGAGAATCAGTGGACTAAGGAATTGTGGCTGTAACACTCATTCAGTAGCTTATGGTTGCCAGCTGCTTCTCTCTTAGGCCACATTAGCTATCTTTGACATGAGTGAAATTTATTGAGACAAGGAAAACCTTTTCTTTTCTTTACTTTTTCTATCAATTTATTTCAGTTTCCGACTACGGCTGTCCAATACTTCCATTTTGAAGGGGGCTGAGAGTTTGTGCACTACCATATCCATTATTTTTCACTTTGTTGGTTGCTAAGCAGTCCCTTGTTGCTAAGTACGGTATGAGCACTTAATTTACTACATTCTTTTTTCTCGTACCAGATTTTAGAAATTGCAGATCCTGTTTAATCAATGTGTAAATGCATGCTTTTGATGTATTTTTCCTAAGAGCAATATTTTGATCATTCTTAATGATACTTAATGAAGTCACCGCATGATTTCTGATTGTACCTAATTGAAGCTTGTGACTTGCATTTCAATGCTATCATCTTACAGTTTTATGTCTATCAGATGAAACTTTACAAGGACCCAAATAAATTAGGAAATACACTGACTTGATGCATTTCTTGGAATTAAGTTACTTGGAAAAATATATATAAATTTTCAAATTAGTTGTAGGGCAAAAGGTGTCATATTACAAATCTGAGGTAGAAGAGGTACAGGAAATTGAGATAGTTTATTATTGTGTATTGTCAATTTACATAAAATGAACTAAAACTGTCAGACTGGTTCCTTAAGAATAGATACCCCCATAAAGCTATCAGGACACTTAATTACTTATAGTTTTAATGAAAGTATAATTTTTTATAATGCTAACAAGAGAATGGCACTGCACAAGCATAAACATAAGACAGATACTGCCCTAAATTCCTTGTAGAGTAAAATAAAGATTTTGCAAGTGTTTACTTTTAAGAAGCAGTCACATAAAGCCAGTAAAATCACCAGATCTACTTATCTGATAAAATTTTGGGGATCTTCATCACCTGATGAATCGGGTGCCCAGTTTAACAGTGATAAAGAGGGTAAAAGAATATTGTTGGAATAATGGAGAAAATATAAATCATACAGACACCTCCCAACTCAGAAAAATGCAAGACCAATGTCCTGGAGATATCTTCCCACAGGAGAAGATGCTACAGTGCTCTTTGCCATCTTTCAATTACACAACTGATTGTCACTCTTAAGGAAATTAAAATGGTACATGGCATTACTTTCAACTCTTCTGATCTGTACCTCCATCTGGGAGAGTCCTTGTGAGATCTTTTTATAATTTACTGTCTACAAATAAGCCACAACACTTGGTTTCAAGTGGGAAGAAACAGTTTGAATCCTAACATCTCTCTATTACCTCAGTGATCAAAAGGTCAGTCGTAGAAATTTTCTCCTTAACTGCCATATCATCACTACATCTACATCTAATTGTTCACATTCCTCTTGTTTGTTTGGTTTGGTTTGGTTTTTCTTCTCTCCTAGAATCAAGACAGTTACTTAGTTAAAAAATGTGTTTTACCTGAATTAAAATAAAAAAGAAAAAAAAAGAGTAAATGCTTGAGGAGGGAGGTTGGCTCAGATGTCCCAGTGTGGTCACTTCAAGCCTGACTGACTGTGTGAAATGCTCAGTGTAAAAGAAAGGAAGAAAAAAAAAGAAAAGAAAAAAGAAAAAATAAATAATACTAAATTGTAAGTGTTAACACGTCAGGATCATTTTTGCAAGTTTTTAAGAGAAAGTCTTTAGCAATGGAGTTTACAGGTTCCTTGAGACAGTCTGAAGAATAAATAAAATGTCCTAAGTAAAGAAAAGTATTTTAAGGTTTTTTAATAAAGGTGCTGTCTGTTGTCTAAGAGAAAGTGGTAAAAAGAGAGTAGTTGAATATATGGGTGCTCTTAAATCCTGTAAGTGACTTCTGACTCACAGTACAAGTCAATGGACTTTGCAAGTTACTTATGATCTAGCCATGTGGCAAATCTCAGAATTGAATAACACCTCATCTTAAGTGCTCTGTTGGCAGAATGAGTCAGAGCTCTTAGCTAGGTTGTGACAGGATTGCTGCAAAGCGTGGAAAGAGTTGGCTTAAGAATAGGGTATTCAAAAGCCATCAGGACTCAAGAGGGGCTGCTGCCTGCTAACTTCACAGACACAGCATGCTTGTGGGTCAGCTTACTGAATCAGAAACTGGAGAACCTTGTTACAAGAAATGTCTAGATCTTTCTGCTTGTTCAATTGCTAAGAATTTTAGTTTGGTGTTTTTTGTTTTTTGGTTTTTTTTGTTTTTTTTTTTTCATTAGGACACTGAACAGCACTAATGGAAGAGATAGGAGATATCTACGTCAGGCTTTATGCTAACCTAAAGATACAAAGTGGAATAGGTGCTCTTGCCCATCCAGACCCACCTCTCTTTCCATTGGCACAATGGCATGTAACCATTGCTACAAACTTATAGCAATAATTTTCAAAACCACTTATTATTTTCCCCCCACTTCTTTTATAGGAGTGGTTCTCCAGAAAGGTTTCTATATCCCAGTGGATAAAAGACTATTAATGGACTAAATATAATTTATTCATGGTCATTTATACTGATTTATTCAGTGTTAAAATTACCTTTAGCTCTAGTAGTTGCTTTTCCTCTCTTCCTCTCTATTCCATATCAGCTTACTTCAACAAAAGAAATCCTTCAGTCTTCTGTCAGAAGATGGATGTTCCTTTCTTTCTGACCATCCTAGTAATACTGTGACTTACTCAAGGTATAGGATCAAATTAATTTTATAATAATACACACTCTGAATGGCAAAATCTGGACATGACAGAAGATCAGCTTAAGCAGTGAGGGGAATATAAACATCATCTTTGGTCTATTGGTGCACATATGAGGAAATACTACAGGACTCAGCTGAGTTGCTTTAAATTCACGGTGCTCTTAATAATATTACTAATTTTTGGCATTGTCCCTGCCCCGGCCAAAGAACATTGCTCAACACTAACACCAATGATTGTACATTAATGTCTCCATCCAGCCAGCTCTATATTACAGACAAAAGGAGGAAAAAAAAATTGGGTTCCTGCTAGTACTATCATTTCAAACATTTTCAAATCACTGCCTAATCAGCTCCCTCCTTGTTTCAGATTGTCAAAATCCTAAGCAAGCTATTACTCTTCCTTACAGTACTAATGTTTCTTCCCAGATATACAGCATCAGCAAATCCTTGGATGATGTGAATCATTTGTTCTAAGACATGCATGGGGAGAATGTGAATAGAAGACTAAATTGTTTTTATTCTGTCCATCAGAAAATCAAATGATTGGAAAGAAAACCCCCCAAACCAAAGGCAAAATCAAAAAAAAACCCAGAATGAGAAATAGAAGTAAATTCAAAACCTGTTACAGACCAATATACTTACTATTCTGCAACTATCAAGGAAAGTTGCAGGTCTTCCGTATGGGAAAGACTGAATTTAGTCGTAGAGCAGAAAGATTTTTTTTGTGTCTGATCCTGAAATCTTTACAACTTCTTTTATTTTATTTTTTTCCATGGCAGTTATGACAGCTAAAAGATGGAACACTGGATTATGGAAAAGCAATGAAAATCTAGAACTTCCAAATTTTTGTGGCAAGTTTGTGGAGTGTCCTTGAGTAGCACTGAAGAACAAGGAAATGAAGGGAAAAGGACAGGAAGGGCAGAAAGAGAGGAAATGTATTGGTTTGGTGTGGGTTGGTTTGTGGTTTTTTGTTGGCTTGGGGGTTTTTTTGTTTGTTTGTTTTCTGGTTTTTTTTGGTGTGATGTGTTCTTTTCTGTTTGTTTGGTTGGTTGGTTTTGTTTGTTTTTTTAAAAAAACTGAAAGATCCACAAGAAGCAAATCCATTTTGTATGTGAAGAAGGGAGAGGAAAGGATGTTGAAGTTGAGGTCTTTCGCTCTATCCCCTGCCCCAGTCCTGGATTTGTGGTAGTGACTAAGCGCTAGGCAAATGTTTCAATCTTCCTGTTCATTAACTTATGAAGCACTTTTAAAGACAGGAGTTCAAACTGCGCCAAATATATGCTAGTCTTGTAATGAAGACAAATGCCCACTTGAAGCTGAGTTCAGACTGTGGAATTCATTTTACTCTGGAACTTTTATTGCTGTGTAATTGGAGTGACATTTCGTCAGTCTTGTTAGATCTGGATGCAGACCAGGGACTTAGAGGTGGAGCTCCAATAAATTCCCTGTTCTAAAGCAGATAGTTGTTATTTTTAATTGTTGTTCTACTTTTACTGTCTCTTGGTCTTACGTTATTGTTGATGTTTCATGATTGGCTCTATCTGGCTCTATCATTCCCTAGAATTACTTCCCCATCTTCTTTGTATTTTCTGTGTTCTCCCAGCTTAACTGAATTGTTTGAAACTCATGAGGATTTGTGCATTGTCTAAAACAAGAGCATCACTGGGGAAGAAAATTCCAAAAAGAAACCCTCAGGGCTGTTAGGAAATTATCATGGTAATTGAATAGGTTACACAGTTCTCTGATGACTCTAATATGGCTAGGAACTGGTTAGTTCACACACTACTGGTTTGATGTAACACTGCTTAATACTGATAGCTCTTAGTCTGATATCTCTGGATCTTGAATTAAATTATCCTACTTCTCTGGTCTCAGGCCATTGTGATATATGACATGGAAAAGATAAAAGAAGCTACTTCAAATAAGGATTTACCTAATCAGATATAAGTTATAAACAACTTTATCTGAACTACTCACTTACAAAACATCCCTGTGTAATCAATGGGGAGAATTAACCACAGCTCAGACAAAACTTCACTCTTCTGAAGTAGGTCTCTAGAATAGATAATATGTGAGAATTCAGAGTACTTCATTCTGAAGGTGTTTAGATCAAGAAGATGAGCTGTATATTTCTACACTGCAGAAGTATAACTTAAGGAGAGATGAATCCCTCCTTGAGTCTTATTCATAGATAATTTTCCAATAAACTTAGTCCTCTTTCAAGTGAGTACTCCAGCAAAAAAGAATATAGATGAATTATAATAATGTCTTTTACAGATGTAAACACATTTTAAAGCTCATTAGATGCAAGTAAAACAGGGATGGAACCAAGAATCATAGAAAAACCCAGAGGGAGATAAAGGAGGGTGAATAAACTGTCTAGAATCAGTTAATGTATTGTCTAACTATGTCTATAGTTATTTTATGGCAAATATAAAAAAAAAATACTTTGTTTATTCAACCAGGTATTCTAATATCTGAATCCTTACACCAAGAGATGTGTGTGTGTTTCAATTTTTAATCAGAGATTTGACCTAAGACCTCAGGCTAAGATACATAAACAAATAAAAATCCTGCTACTATTTCAGACATGAAAGTCTGCAATAAATCTTAAGTTTAAAAAGCCACACTAAAAAAGAAAATCTACACTTAAAAAAATCACACCCAAAGAAAGTATTTGCAAAATCAATATATATTGCTTAGTGAGACTCAGGTGAAGTCTATTTTCTGTGGAACCTTAAAAGCTGTATTTGCTGTAAAGTTCTTTGCTCTGTCTATGCTTGTTGGAGCTGCTGTAAAATGTACTTCACAATGAACATTACATTTGCTAAAGGCTAAATGCAAGTATATTGATAGTAATTTTAATACTCGTATTATATCCTATCATTATCATTAGTAAAACAGTACTTGATATTGCTCATAAGGCCTCATACAAGGACAATGGATAGAACTTTAGAGAAGAGAAAATTCCTCTTAACAAACTCCCTGGTTTTACAGAGCATGTCTGAGGAATTTCCCCTAATTAATGAAAAGTATTAAGCATTTTATTACTTTGTTTATCTGGTCTATCTCAGGCATTGCCTTGAAGATAAGATGATATGATTTATTATCTAAATTTACCTATCCTTTTCGGTAAGTAGAAGGAAAATCTAAATGGCTCTCAGTGAGATAAATAATGCATGTATCTGGTCATATGAATTTCACTCCTTAACAAAAAACAGATTTAGTAAAGTATCTAAACCTATTAAAATTCCACCATTCAAATAGTTGTCAATAAGAATATGGACATGTTTTAAGTGTACATATATCATTCATATCAAGTGGAGTAGCAGGTGTAAACATATTTTTATAGCTCTCTTATTTCTCGCCTTTTTAAAAAATCAATTTATTTTTAATAAAATAATAAAGAAAATGGTTTCCATTACAAGAGCAGGGAAATGAGTTCAATAACTTAACCTTTCCCTTCTCCCCACACAATCTTAAACTTATAAAAATGGCTAGGCAATGCAGTTAAAGATGTTGCAGACTATTCAGAATATAAATAATCACATCTAGTACAAATAAACAAGCAGGTACATTGTTTAACGATTAATGCCCAACTCATGAATAAGAACACACAGTGGAGACAGAAATATTTAATTTCGTATTATAGAACATCATTAGGAACTATTTGATAAAATACAAATGAACTAGAGCCTCCTTAAAATTCATAACTTTCATATATGATCAATTCTCTCATCGACACATTTATTCTTGCACAAGAAGTCTGATAATGATGGAACTGATGACATATAATATTTAAAAAATGTGGTTTTTCTCTTGTATCCCTCAATAAGGGTAACTGAATGGTGAAATTTCTTTTGTCTTCCCTTTTACTGTTTTCAGATAGAGTATTCACAGAGTGGGCACTGGGAATTTGTTGTTTAAAGCTATTGCTTCTGCACACAGCTCATTCTGAGCATAAGAGAAGGTGGTGTCTGATACACTCTGGGATAATTACCTTTCCAAACAGAGTAGGCTGGTACCTCTTCACTTCCTCCTCCACCTCTTCTGTTGTTCACAGTAAGAAAGAGATTCTCTGCTCATGAGAAACATCTTCTGTTTCCAGTTAAAAATTCATGGAATTCTTAATTCCCCCAGTTAATGCATTGAAAATAGATCTTGGCAGGGCATAAACACCTAGGCAATATAGACCAACACAAAAAAGTTAACTTTCTAGCAATGTGTAACCCTTGTGTTAGTTTAAACTAGAGATTTCTGTCTCTTGGACCACAAGAAACACATGGGGAAGTGCATGTGACTGAATGCACCTGATGGCTCAATGTATTCCTCAAATATTTAACTCAACCCTCATCTTACTCCATGATTTTGCTAAGGAGCTTTGTAAAAAAGGTGACATGCTATGTATGCTATGTATATTCCCACAGCATGGGAAGGAACTACTAGTGCAAATGGAAGTTGGAATGCTATAAGGAATATATTTTGTACCCTTGAAAACCTGATCAGTTGAAACTGGGTAAAATATAACTGTATGATAACATTTTATAATATTACTGAAAAGATCTGGTATAAGGAGGAGGCTAGAAGTGCCAGAATACAAAAACTTAGACTACTACACCTGTAGTAGCAGGGGAACAGAAATCCTGCTTTGAAAAAAATAAATAAGAAAATAAAGTCTTTCTTACCATAAAATTTTAAGTGAGGAAGTCACTCCATACTGCACAGATTGGTTATCTGATAATGATGGCATTAAAGAACTTCATATGGAAAATCATAAGGGTTTTCTGAAACCTTTAGAGAAAAAAAAAAATTTAAGTTGGAAGTTAGCATTAGGGTGGAATTAAAATAATTACAACAGATCAAAATATGTCCTTACTCGAATAACAGGCAACTAGCATGGTATTCCAAAGAGGCTTTAATTTATAGCAGTGATCCCTCTTTATGTGTTTCTATTTTCCTTTACCAAAATAGAGAAATCAAATTTTGGTCCTTTACAAGGCAGTTGCAAGTGCATTCATTAGGCACAACTGTAGAATTTTTTTTTTTGCCAGTAACTTAAATGCCAGTACCTATTTTTTTGTTAGCATTTTGTGGATGAAGAGCTCAATCTGACCCAGGAATGCATCCTTGCAGCCCTGAAGGCCTGCTTTGTCTGGACCTGTTGGAACAAGTCCAGAGGAGTGACACTAAGTTGGGCAAAGGGCTGGAGCACCTCTCCTGTGAAGGCAGGCTGAGAGAGTTGGGAGTGTTCAGCCTGGAGAAGAGAAAGTTCTGGGTACACCTTAGGGCTCTTTCCAGTGCCTAAAGAGGCTACAAGAGAGCTGGAGAGGGACTTTACATGGGGGTATGGAGTGATAAAACAAGGAGAAATGTCTGTAAGCTGAAGGATGGTGGGTTTAGATCAGAGATTAGGAAGAACTTTAGTGTGAGGGTGGTGTGGCACTGGAACAGGTTGCCCAGTTAATTTGTGGATTCCCCATCCTGGAATTGTTCAAGGTCAGACTGGGTGAGGCTTTGAGCAACCTGGTCTAGTGGAAGGTGACCCTGCCTATGGCAGGAGGGTTGGAATTAGATGATCTTTAGGGTCCCTTGCAACCCAAACCATTCTAAGATTCTACAATTTCTCACAAGTGTTAAGTAACTACAACAAAAGATCTTATCAGGCACTATTCTGCATACTATGTGTCATTTCCATGAATAATTGGAGATCCTTTATTTAGACTTTCTCTGAAATAGTTCTTGCAAAATCCCAACTAAGAAAAGAAAAACTTCTTGACCTCTTCTAGATCAATAAACAAGAGTCCAAGTTTGTAATAATCATCCTTATCCATACCACAGATACATTTATGGAATATAATTTTATAAAATTAATTAACACAGTTAAATGCTAGCAAAAATTAAAACCAAAAACAAACCACAGAGCAACTGGAAAAAAACCCCAACAAATATTTCCCTGAAGTCTCAAACTCTTTGTTACTCTTCAGTATGCAGTTTCAGCCTTTTTTGTTTCCATTTTCTTTGCTTTGATTTATAAGAATTTTTATTACACAGATATTTAAAGAAATTAATGTTTAATGTTGTTTATACAATAACTCATGGGTCTGATGCAAATTCTATTGAAATAAAAAGTGAATCTTTTCATTATTTCAGCTTGTATTGGATTAACCTTGAAATTCCCATGTGTGCATATAATTTATTATTTGTTATTCTTTGTGTGTGTGTGTGTGTGTGTGTGTGTGTGTTCATTATTTGTCATTCTTTGTATATTACTGAATTCAAATCGAAAGTATAGCCATACTATGTGACTTGTCTAATCTATTGCAGACACCATGACTAATCAACAGAAAATGGTATGTCATTGTAATTTTCAGTCTTTGGATTCTTCCTGAATATAATGCTATTCTTAACCAGAAAGATAACTTTTTCTAAGACATGGTTTTAGTTCCCTAATGCATTCTTACTGTATTTTAGCTTGGTTTATGGTTTAGTAACAGTAGTAGTAATTTTGTCACAATTTATGCCAAAGACATTTGTTGACACTACAACCAGTGAATTTTGATGAACTGAAAATTCAAAGCTGATTTCAGTTATTCATTTTTACACATGAAAAGGAAAAGTGAAAAGTAAATGTTCTCTTTTATTGAATTACTTCATTAAAAATATTTTAATTTAAACATTCTGGAGGTGGAAATATATTTATTCATCCAAGAAGTCTGAGAGATTCCTTTTGAACCCTCAGAACTGAAATATTGCCATTTTGCACAACCAGAAAACATAACACAGATTGAGCTGCTGTAATCCCTTAGCAGAGTCTTATCTGGTTTAAAGGAATCTTGTGTTAAAAACATATGAACACAAAGGGATAGACAACTCCCATTCCTAAAAAACATATGTTGCTCTTTGAAACAATAGTGGCAAGAAATGGAAGAGGGTAATAGTAGTCACAGCCGAAGTCATAGTTAGAGACGTACAGGAACATTAACAAGACCATTAGTTATATAAACAACATCTCTGATAATAATGAGATTAATCAATATTTATGAATTTCCCATCTACTAACTTATATCAGAATTAACCTATGAAAAATTAACAACAGGAAAAATTAACATCTGCATCTGTTTTAAATGTAAGAAAAATGGAAAAGCGTGTGATTTTTCAAAAAAATGACTTGAATATTTTCACAAGTCTATTGAAAATTACTTTTTATCCAAAAAATTACTTGAATGGTTTCACAAATCTATTGAAAATTAGTTTTGACTGTATTGTACTTCTGTGTTTAACCTGCATTTATGTAGAAATTATGCCCAGATTTTCTTTAATATTTTTTGTCCAAAAAAAAAAAGGATTTTCAAGCCACTCTATTGTTTTCTGTACTCTCATTTTTTCTATGAAAAACATCACTTTGTTGATGGGACAAAATGATAGCTTCCTTCTGAGGGAGAAGATTAGTTTTATTTCACTGTTTTATGGAAGAAGAGTGGAAGTGTTAAGCATTGTCTGAGAACTTGAATTCCTAAATTAAAATTATTGTACTGCGCTCCCTATTTTAGTGGATATCTATTTCTCCGAAGCTATCAGGGGTGATGGTTCAATACATATCACCTTTGATGCCAAAGCACACAAAATGTTACTTTTTCAGAAGGCGGATATTTAACCTATAGTTTCGGGTCATAAGATTAGCCCAGAAAAATATTACTATGGAAAGTACCCAGACTGAAATACACACACTGCTGAATATTTCATATCTTTTCAACATCTTTACAAATACTTTGATTACGACCAACAATTCAACGAGATAACAAAGGGAGAATTGTTATGCCCTCTTAACACCCACTGACTTTGGAGAACAGAGGTCTCAAGTGAAAATGTCAAGATCCAGGACAATTCACATCATATCCAGTAGTAATCATCCAATGTTGCGAGATTCTGGTTGATTTAGAGGCAGCAGGGTCAGATTTATTTTATTGCAGGAGACAAAGCAAATATTTTATAGTCTTTTCAAAATATCACAAATTTTTCAACACTCTGGTATTCTTCCTCTGTTTAAACATCTGCAGCTGGTAAATTTGCAACTCATAACCTGCTTTATTTGAAATCTACAAATTCAGTTCAGTGCTACCAAATAAAAAAGTCAGAAATAAAGGAGAAAGAAAAAGGAGAGTGGGATCTCTGCAAGAAATATTTTATCCATATTATAGAGGGACCGTTAATTATGTCAAAAGAAAAATAATGTTTCTACTTTATATTGGCAAATAGACCTGCAGATGAATCTGCTCCCTCTGACAATGGATGGTCCATAATTTGAGGATACATGCTTGAGTGCTCTTCATCGAACTCCTGTGAAGAACACGGATCAAGATTATCCTAAGAATTTATACCACAGCAGAAAAACTGAGTAAGATTAACAATGTGGCTGCTCCAGGCTGTTTAGAAAAAAAAGAAAAAAACCCCAACTGTTCTGAGCAGACATTACAGATGTGCTTGGCATGGATCTAGTAAGTGCAAAGTGGATAAGGGAGCAAATATATTGAATATGCCAAGCTCAGGGAGAAAATTCTGGACTGCTACCCAGACTAACAAAACCTCCAAGGCAGATTTTCTGGTCTTTGTGAACAGATCTGTCTACTCTAAAGCCTGGACTAAAATCAGAAAACTCATTTTTTTCAACATCTGATTCCCTTTCTCTCTAGCAAAGGTTATCTAAGTACCAGACTACCTTGCATGATATTCAATATTTTTTTAAATTCCTCTTCTCTGGAAACTGCTCTTAGTCCCACCTATCTACACAATAAGGGGCTGCAACTTGAGCCACATCATCAGTAGAGGTGTGAGCACACCATTAAAAACAGGAGAAAGAGCTGTTCTTTCCAGAAATTGAACTCCTCAAGTGAGTAATTACCATTTCGTCATTTACTGCCCACATTCATACACAGAAGTGTACGTGTACACTCATCTGTCCATATATATATATATATATATATGGATATGCTCACGCACGCAGCCTGAGGGGAGGGGTTTCAGTGTTCAGGAGCAGGCCCTGGAACTGGACTCCACACTTGCTGCTTAAGCTGGAAGACAAAAATAACAAGATAATTACCCTGAGATTACACAGTGCTCACCTTGCACTGCTTATGTAGCATGTGGCTGACAGTTAAAATGTAGTTACTCAAAAAATATATGTAGTAAACAGACCGTTTCTTCTGGCCTTTGTTTTTGGTTTGTTTTTGTTTGTTTGTTTGTTTTTAATTTAGTAATTTAACATGTCATTCCCTTTATCAGCTCTTTGTTCTGCTGACTTATGAGAGAAACAGAAATTGGTATAACAAATTTGTGCTTTTAACAGGTTTATTATTACATTATTCCTTTATGGGGTCTTCTACGTAATTGCACAAAATGATGTTATAAATTCCCACTGGAAATACTTATTCCTCTGTAGCCTGATGTCCGATGTCTAGAGGACATGAACGGTGCATCTCCCTCGTCTGTTGCTAGCACATCCACACATTCCTTTTGGTGTGTTAGAGGGCAAAGCAAACAGGGGACAAGGACTAAACGATCCAAATGGAGAGAGGAAAAGAGAGAGAAAGGGAGAGAGAGGATTTGAAAATAAGCCAACAAGCACTTACAGCAAAACTACCACCAAAACATTTCCTTCACAACAAAGGTTGAATCAAAACCCTATTCCCCCAGCATATGAATTAGAAGAACAATTGTGTGATTATGATTAAAAAAAAGAGCATTACATTTTATGTTCAGCTATAATTGGTATTTATGACAATTTATGTAAACAGTAATGAAGCCTATGTGATTTTTGCGGGGAAATTGCATTATGACACCAATGATCGTTACTGTTAATTTTCCTGAAGATGATGGCAATCAGCAGGCATAGTTTCATTGTAAATAGGTTAATTTAAAATTCAAACGCTGCTGGTATTTCAAAATGAGTTCACATTTGATTTCCGAAAGCTTTGGCCCTGGCTGTCAGGATGTCAGGGAAAAAAATGCTTCATAACAGAAAGAAAGAAAGAGCAAATGAAAATGAGAAGGAGAGACTAAATAAGCTTTCTTCCAGAAATGTGTTTTCCCCTGCTAATTCAACCATGTTCCTAGGTATGATGTGATCTGCTCTGTTTCTACCAGTCATTTGCACAAGTTCATAGTGAAAAGGAACTTTTCATGAATTCCACAAATGAATTCCACAAATCATGGGCTAACCTAATAGTTTATCCAGTTAAGTTATGATGGTTTTGCAAATGGTCATTATAAAGGAATCCTCTTCAGTGAAAGGCAGAGGCATCTCATTTCTTTACACAGTACACCAAAACTCACCTATCAGCATGTCCTGCCTCTTGGCAATGTATTTCAACACCTAAAAATACCTCACTTCTAAATACATTACTATTCCTGCCACTTGCAAATAGAAGGATCTCATATACATAAGTATAATCAAACTCCTAGCTCTGCTGTGTGAGGAAATGCAATATCATCTCCTGTTCCACAGAAGGGAAATTGAAGTGCTAAAAGACGAATTTTTAGTTGCCAGCACAACAAAGAAAAGGCAACTGCACACTTTATGAATCCCAATCAGACAGAAATCGGGGTTCCGGTTACACTTAGAACCCCCTAGATTAATGATTCCACAAGCCTCTCTCTTCACATGAATTATCAGCAGATCTTTCTGCATGCACATTTTTTACAAATTATTCCAAAAAAGCATTTTCTGTGTTTTCAAGCCCTTCTACCAAAGCTGTTTGAAAGCATTTTATTATCGTAGATTGATTTGAATATGAATATCTAAATGATAGATTTCTCCATAAGTAGACGGAGAGTGAGTAAGCTTGGAGGCCAGCTCAGATAAAGACAGCAATGCAACCTTCTACATGTCTTCAGCACAAGGTCACTTTCAAGGACAGCATTAACAACTTGTTCGCAATCTAAATGACATATTTAGATTAGAGTTTGCAATGTACAGAGGCAACTTTTTTTTTTTTCCATTCTCTGTTCATTGCCAGATAAGATGTTTGATAGGAATCTCTACTGTAACCTTTCAGAATTCATTTATTTAGGAGAACTAAAATAATGAAATGCCAAACGAATTAAGAATGGTATTTCTTATAATATCAAGTGAAGACAATTTAAATAGTCCATATGCACAAGCTCCCAGAGATGAATGATCTGTTCATTTATTAGTGTAAATGGGATGCATTTGTTAGCTATTATTTGTTGTGTCTCAAGAATCTTTAAGAGTGAAATTTAGTCATATACCAAAGATGGGCCAAAGAAATATCATAAAATAGTGTTTTGAGAATTACAATGGATTAGTTTAGCTGTTTTGACAAATGTGAAGCTCTTGGTCCTCTTGGTCATCTTCAAAGGGAATTAGACTTTTTTTTTTTTTCCTGGCAAACTCTAATAGAAAAAAATCCCATTCACATATTTTTACAGAGGCAGTCCATGATAAAACTCAAGTAAGAAATTGATATACTTCTTTTCTGGAAAACATAACATCTGGGATAAAACAGAATTATGGTAACAAATTAAGTACGCACCTGAAACATAGAACAGAGGTCTGATTTCCTTTTTCTCTTTAGAAAACCTACATCATTCGCTAAAAAGGATCCTGTGAATTTCTTTTTGTAATTCAATTTTTGTAGGTCATGTGATCAACTTTGGTAGTCACCAGTGTACATCTGCTGGAACACTCAGAATATGAATCATAGTTTGATTCTGTGATCTGAAAGTCTCAGTAGAAGTGTCTGAAACACAGTAAAATAGCAATGGGAGTGGAGTCATTTCAGTCAACATTTTCATGACAAACTTGAAAATGGAGCAATTTTAGAAAGCATGATTACATGATAACAATAGTTACCTTGATTAGGGTAGCATTTAGGGTCCTAAACCAGAAACAGGATCCAATAACATAATGCCAGGGAAACAAATATAGAGTTTTTCCCAGGAGACCTTATTATTTATACAAGTAAAACAATCAAAATATAAAAAAGGAAACCATGAGTAGAAAATGTAATGGAAACAAATCAACTTGTTAAAAGCTTTCTGATTCCATTAGATATGGACATTACTTCTATTATTTATTCATCAGATACAGTACCTGTGACAAACACCATCACAAAACACATCTCAAGAAGGGAAGTCTTATTTAGTATAGAATTAGTCTGTCAAATCTAAAAACAAATGGAGGCAATAAAGCAGGATGTTAATGTTTCTCAAAATCTTATCCTGTCAACTTGCTTGCTTAAAATTTGGATATGAGCTTCCTCATCTTACTGACATCCAGACCAGTTGTATCCAGTGCCTAATTATCTCAGAAAGGAATATAAATTTCTGCTATGGTCAATGGAAACAAAGGGAAAGCTCCACATCCTGGTCCACCTCAGCTTCTTAGTTATTAAGACATTACTCTAGAACTGGATGAACTCCATCCGAGACATCCCTAATTCTCTCCATTAGTAAGTCTACACAACTAGCTGAAATTACAAGCCTTACCTTCACTGCAGCACGAAGGCTATTTTTGGTGCTGCAACAGTGGTAGCCCTGTAATATTGTATTGGTGTTGTCAATAGCAGGCCATACAGTTTGCCATGAATTTGGAAGGCCTGAAGTCTGGAGTTAGCAAGACCTCCACTTTGTTTGGTCTTTTCTTGGCCTGCCTGCAGATCTGTTTTACTTGGCTTAGCTGTAAATGCATTTTACTTTAATTGCCTGAGTGCATGTGGTAGATTTGCTTTGTTTTTGTTTGTAGTTGTATGGTACAATCACATTATATGTAGATAGAAACAATAATTAGTTCACCTATGTAGAATAAGGGATTTGTGACTAACACAGTGACATAGCGTAGAGAAATATGGACTTGGTAACATAGAAGAAGACTTGAGAAGTGAGGACAAGGGTTGATAAAAGATAGGACACATGGTGTCACTGGAGACCACACGGATGATAACAATTCATTTGTGTCAGTTAATGACAAACATGCAAAAAACTAGTTTAAGTGGTAACAAAGATGGAAAAACTAGTTGGAGGGGAAAAAAACTGAAGATGGAAAAAACTAGTTTAAGTGGTAACAAAGATAACAAAGATATAATACGTATTTTTCATAAAAGGGAAAAAATATAGTACTTCTGGGTGTAACATGGCAGCACAGAGTATTTAAAAAAGAGCATGGTGTAAAAATATGTTTAGAAATACGAAGAAATAGTTCCACATAGATCCCAGAGGAAGAAGAAACTATGAAGATCAGAATGATATTTGTCTCAGCTAAGGACTCAGGATAATGAAGACTCACCTGCTGCCATCACCACTACCCTCAGTAGACGAAAACACTGGCCTTGGGACACTAGGGAAGAGGGTGAGTGTAACAGGAGAAAAAGAGGTGGAAATCTATAAATGTTTCTTACAACCACATATGTCATAAAATTGAGGACTTGTAGATCTGATAAAAGAGAGAGGCTGATATTTTGAGTTATAGTAGAATTCTACTATGATTAATATTGAGTGTCAAGGCCTAAAATACTATAAGTAATTGTCTACATTGCAGTAAAACTTATCCTAGATCTGTGGTCAAAATTCTGACTCTGCTTATTTCATTGGCCTTTGATTTTCACATGTCCGTCCTTGGTTCAGACAACTTAAGCACAAATTTTTGTAAGTTACTGGAAAAGAAAATGAGAATTTACCCGATAATGTAATTGGTATTGAATGTTGTGACTGAATAATGGCCTCCAACAGATAGTGAATACAAGTATTCAAGCAAAGCAGACATGTTTATTTTCAAAGCTGGAGACCATTTTTCAATCACAACATTCAATTTCTTTTTCATTAATTCCATTACAGCATCATGGTTCATTGCCAATGAAAGAGCAGATAAATAAAATAGATGAGAGTGACCCACAGACTCAGAAAATCAGATGCTGGTGGTACTAGTTAAATCATCAAATAATCACTACACTTGGATGAGTGGAAAACTTTCGTGATTAAGTAAATTTTTTATGGTCATGCATAAATTTTTTGTAAATCCCAAACATGATGACCACCATCTGGATACCAGAATTTCACCAAGAGCAACAGTTTTCTTTATTTCATTCAAAAAGTTACTTTTTGGTTTACTACAGACAGTTTAATCAAACTTAAATAGACTAAAACCCACCTGAATCACTCACTGATAATGGACGTTTTGGATAGGGTGTCTTCCCTATTGATTATTACTAAACATAAACACATACACAGATAATAAGCTCAAAATATACCTGTTGATAGAATCTCATCAGCAGCTTCGTGAAAGAGGCAGTGGAATATTTGGAAAGAAGTGAAAGAGAGATTAGTTTATGCTTTACCAATATCACTAATAACTCCCACTCTTTTTAATTAAATTTCGATGATGCCTGGATTTAGCAGTGTGGAATTTGCAGTGAAATGATCTATTGTTCTGATCGGTTGTCATTTTATTTTTCTCTGTCACTGCAAAAACTTGGCAAAGGGAAAAAAGCAGACCGAGCCTCGATACTTTTGAAGGTGCACTGACATAAAAACTAAGCTAACACTAAGACTCCTCATGTGAAGACATCCCCTCCACTCACACGCCAGCACTGTGGAATTCACCTACCATCTGCCCAGCACGAGCACAGGTGAACAAGGACATACTGCTAACAAAGAAAGGGGAGCTGTTATTTATTATTCATCAATCTCCAGGGCTTCTTTGCCACTCACTGTTAGTGCACTTGCCACAGACACTATTTACCATTTGACAGTTCAATTCAGGTACATCTATCGGAAGCAGAGCTTGTTGCCAGCACTCATGTATACCAGAACAGTCAGTATCTCTCAAGCACGACATGCACATTATAGAACAAATGCAAATGAACAGCCCCTGTTGCAAAGAACTTACAATCTAATATGAAGACGAGAGAGAGAGAAAGAACAGCAAGGTGGGGCATAAAGAGTGGTAAGGAAAGAGAACTATTCCTAAACCAAAATGTTTTCAAATCGCTTCTCACACACTGTGGAAGTCTAGACTTCCTTAAGATCATGACATATATATATGATACAGTAATGGGATATAATAATATCCTATAAGAATAATGTTACAGCTATAGACTTTTGTAAATTCTAAAGCACTAATTTTGGCCCAGATAAGGATATACTCTATAGTAATAAGTCAGATTATCCTCCCTCCTCATTCACCTGGGCAAACATTTAGGGATATAAAACAAATTAATTTGACTGCTATAGTAATTTGAAAGAGAGGTAACTTGACCCACACAGCAAGATGAGGCCAAACCTGTAGCACCCAAACCTGCTGAGGTGGTTGATGTCCTCACAAGAACCTCTGCATCATCTGTAAAGGACTGTAGTGATCAAGTGAAGCTCTCAGTGACTGGAGAATGGTAAATATTGAATCCATTTTTAAAAAAGACCAAAAGTGCAACCTAGATATTTATAGGATAGTTGGCCTTATTTTGATCCCAGGAAATGTTGTATAGCCAGTCTATTCTAATTAACTCTAACTTCTTCGCTGTTAAGGTTCTTCTGATTTTCTTTCAGGATGAAAAACCTAAAGCAGAGATTTAGGAAGATCCACAGAAAATTCTTAGTTGATGTGAGGTCCTGTAACAGTAATATTCAATCTGCAGTGCATAATGTAAAATATAAAACATATATTATTGTAAAATATAAAAGATATAATGCTTTTATATTTGGAAAAAAAAGGAGAAAAGGAAAGTTTAGAGTTCTGGCTCCTTCAACATATTCCAAATATTTTTAATGGAAATAAAGAGAGGTATCAGTTGCAATTCCTCATAAATTAGTAGCTATCTCTCCCAAACATTTTTACTCAGACCATGTGTTTGTTCTTTGTCTTTGTATAACCTTCCATCACAGCATCATGCACATTTAATGAAGAAGTTCAATATTGGCTGGGCCTTCTGAATCCCAGACATCTCCATTCAGTGCCACTTACTATTACTCGTGCTTTATGGGTGTTCAGTTAGTTTTCAGTACATGAAGCTGAGTTCATATCTGAGCCAATTTGAACTAATTTTTTGAGACATTGTATCAAATGATTTACTAAAATCCAAATATATTATGCCAAATGCATTCCCTTTAGCCACTAATTTTGTAATTCTGTCATAAACAAGCAATCAAGTTCATCTGACAAGATTCATTCTCCTAAAGCCCTGCTGCTTATTTATAATAACAATCCACATATACATGAAAGATGCATGCACCATAACTGGAATGAGGCTGGATCCTGCAAGATATGGAAAGCTGAAGCTCCATAAAAATAAAACATGTGGTGAAGCAACCCACTGGTTAGATGAACAGTACTCTGAAACAGACACTACAGAGGCTGGTAGTCTTGCTTGCTTCTAAAAGAATTTAGATTTTATTCAATGTAACATACTTTGAACCACGTATCTCTTTTTTTGTTTGCTTATTTGTGTTTTGCCCTTGCTGACTGTAAAGACTGTATGTGTCTCAAAAAAGCTCTGAAAGAATAAGGTAAACTTGCATAGGTGAGGTTTTGTTCAGGGGTAGGATGCAAGGGAATCAACATTAAAAAGAAAACAAAACAGAAACCACAAAATCAAACCAAAACAGGAGCAGTATAAAAACATATGAAAGCCTCATTTATTTTTTCAATATGTTTCATAATCTAAAATGAAAACAGTAATAATGAAAAAGGTTATGTAAAATACTGTTTTTCAGAATGGAAAAGACTTCTTTTAACACAGCATCTGTGGCAGTAATACAGCAGTTGCACTTCAACTCTATTTCAAAACTGGAAATATTTTCTATTACAAGTCCTGTATATTACAGTACTCTCTATTATGATGGTCTCTTGATATGATTCTATATAGCTATATAGTGATATATATGTGCTACACAAATATCATACTAGTTTTCCTGACTTTGGAAGTGGTGTAAAGTAACAACAGACTAAACTAAGACCATATTACAGCATTGGTTCTAGAAGTATGAAGAAATGGGAAAAATTCCTCCTATTAGTTTCTCATAGTCTAGAAAATTGTTTTAGATTAGACATCAAAGCCTTTTCCATGCTTAAAACAAACTGAAATGAATACTACTCCTGTGTGCAGAACAACTCCATCTCTAATATTAGGTACATTTGTTATTATTCAAAAATAAATTATTTTCTATTTACTCATACAATAAGTATCTTGGGTACACTGTCTATGAAGTTACTGAATTATAAACAATGTACTTCCATTTCTTGATGGATAACTACACCCTTGTTTCAATTAACAGCTGCCTGTTGCTGATAGTTTCAATTCGTCCATCTCAATTTTTTCGACCAAAAGGGTGTGAGACTTTTGTTCATTTATTCCTTCAAATCATCAGAACTTCCAGAAAATTTACGTATCTTCTTGTGATACACCACAGAAAGAGTTTAGAGGTCAGAAAAGCAAAGCAAGTTGTGATTGACAACTAATCAAAGGTATGGATTCGAAGCTAATAAAAATACAAAAGACCTAAATTAATCTGAGAGCCAATCACAATTTTTAGAAGTGAAATATTGACTTCCTTCAAGCTTTTGAAAAAGTGCTCTGCAAGCTATTCAAAACATTTCAGCTACTTCTCCTCATCTCACCTAGGACTGAAAATATTCATAGGACTCATAGGACAATTAATTTGCACAAATTTCTTCTTATCCAAGCTGTGACATACTAGTCAATGTCGTAATTGGAATTAGTCTCTATTTTCCCCTAAAATGTCTCTTATGATTCCATTTATGCATCAGTTTACATAACAGTTTGTTTAGTAATTTTGACTTATCTTGTTTCTTTTGTACATATTTTCTTTCCCTGTACTGTAAACATAACTTCTGGCTAACTACTCCACTATTCATTTTATGATCTGTAAGTTAACCATCTCACCATCCATTAGAATTCCTTAATCTGTCAGAATTAAGTAAATACCTGTAGTAAACACCTTACACTTCTCTACGGTATGATGATCAACGATTTCATAGCATTTCAGGTAACTGAAGCTTTGGTAATGTAATGAGATATCCACTTCTGGAATTAAATGCAACTGCCTTTTCTGTGGCCTTAAAAACACAAACTACTTCTGAATTCACAGAGTAATATTGTTCCTTTCAATTGTCAGAACACTTTAAACACATTTCATGCTTCATGTCACCCATTACTACGTAGCAACCATCTCTCTACTGATAAATAGTAGTTTTAACAGTTCACAGAAACATTAAACAATGTAATAAGGATGGGATTCACCTCACCTAAATTTAGCCATCTAAAATTAGGTGATTAATGTAAGGTAATCACATAAAACAATTTTGTTGCAAATAGAAAAGGGTAAGCACCTTTAGAGGGCCATTCATTTCATCCTAAAATAGTGTTTAAGGTGGCAGGATGACTTTTCTAGGTAGAGGTTTGTGTCTTGCCATTAATTTAGACAGTGGTATGATGACTACTGTAGGCTAGAAATTTGCTTGAATTGCCTTAATATGGGCAAATAAGTCTCACTCTACATGTCACTAAACAGTAAGGAAAAAATTAAATATAAACAAACCACTTGAATTTGGTCACCATTCTTGTGCTCTTCATTGTTAGGATGTTATTTCACACATTCTTATTCACTGAATGCAGTTGGTTTACACCAACTTTATTTTTTTTTTCTCTGTTTTGTTAAAGCTTTGATTTTTAACTGAGGAGTAATTATTTACTGAAGAGAGTGCCACTCTAGCAACATTCCTCCAACAGGATTTCTAAGTGTGCATGAAAATATTTGCATTCTTTCTGGTGTGATATAAAAAGAATAAATGTCAGTCAAACAAATGAAGGGCACAACTAAGAAACAGAGGACTGCACTGTGCTGTGGGAAGGAATAGCTCTGCTTTTAGGAGCTACAGTGTGCAAACAAGCCAATGCAAATCCTCCCAACTGTGCCTCTAATGTGAAAAAGCTAATGCAATCCCTGGCTGTCTAAATAGATGAGTAGGAATAGGGACTGGTTTAACATTTATATATGACAAAGATAAAACAGATTCAGAATTTCTTCTATTTTTTTTAATACTCTTAATGTTCATCTTTCAAAAACAATGATGAAAAATCAGAGAAGATGCAGAAAAGAACTACAAAAATTATTTAGGAGCCATGGAAAATGCCTTATAGTGAGACACTTAAAGAGCTTTACCTATTTACCTTATCAAGAAGAAGATTGAGAGGTGATTTGATTAGAGTGTCTAAGTACCTTCACAGGGAGAAAACACTAACTACTAAAAAGCTCTTTAATCTAGCAGAGCAAGGCATAACAAGAGACGATGTCTGAAGCTGAAGCCAGACAAATTAGAAATAAAGCACAATATTTTTTAACAGCGTGGGTGATTAACCACTGGAACAAACTGCTAAGGGAAAAAGTGGATTCTTTTTTGCCTTGATGCCTTTAAATCAAGCTTGGATGCCTCTCTGGAAGATTAAGCATCTCTTGAAGTAGCTAAGTTTTGAGCGAGTCTTGAAAGAGAGGGGGAATGTTTGCATAAGGGCTGGAGGATCTTTCAGTGAGAATGATGTGGAGATGTTCCATTGAAGAAAAGGACCTGTGGTATTCAGAAAGTCAGTTTTAACGATCCCATTGTTCCCACTGCCTTTAAAACCTGTGAATCATGCAAACTGTAGGCAAAGCCTGGCCTCAGCCACAACTTTATTGAATACAATATGTGTCCATCTGGGAACCTAAGTCCATCAAAGTAGAATTAACTGGTCTATCAGGTGTCTTCATTTTTAACGTAAAATAAAATGGGAAATATCATTTGCTACCCCTGAACACAATATCTTGATCTGCACTGGGACAAATTGTAGAACATTTTCACCTCACTGTGCCTTGATGGACTTTTTTGGGAATTGTGCTTTATGAACTGATTTTCTCCTTGTTTGTGTCTCCTGTAGCCTGACCTATAGTGAAATTATAATCACCATAATGCAGCAGTGCAATAATAGAAGTCAGTGCCTGAGAGTCATCAGGAATTTGGTTTTGAAATGACATTTTAAGTGTCCTGAAGTGTGTTTTTGCCTCATGTTGTGATATTACATATTTGCATTTACGCTGAGTGCTTAAACATGAAGGAGTAATATAATTTGTCTGTATGACAGTAAAAATGGGGTTTGGGTGGAAGAAAAAGCATTTCATGGCTGTTGCAGAGAGATGGGGAAAGGAGTGACCCAAAAGGAAGAAACAAAATCTCAGAAGGTCAAAGTTCTTGTAGAAAATATATGTTATTTGCATTTGAATGCACTCCAGTCCTGCGTCCAGCCGGGTAGAGCACATTCAGCTGCACATTGTGCTATTGTGCAGTGGAGTGGTGCTCATTTGGATCATGTCCCTGTACACTGCTGTAGCTGCTTCTGCCTGTCTGGGTATGTGATATGCTGTGGATACACGAAGGCATAGATTTAAAATAAAAACACACGTGCTTGTGAATGATTAGATGAATAATAGTTTTATTGCTATCTGTTACAAAGAATTTTCTTTCTTGTCCCCTCAAGATACAACTATGAATTAAAGAAAACTGGTAATTACAAGCTGCTGCTGCTGCCACACAACAGAACAGGGACAGTGACTGTTTGCAGAGTGTTCTTTCTTCCGTCTTTCCTTTTTTTCATTCCTTTTCTCCTGGCTTTCTTTTGTCTGAAGCGAAGTTTAGAGGCCAGTGTTTTGTCCTCTGCACTCTACTGGCTGTTCTAGCCTGTTATAACCTACTTAGTCAGTTGGGTGCTGTCAGTCACTGCCTCAGAATCAACCGTTGCTGATGTAAGCTTGGATGCAATGTTATTTCCCCCCGCAGTAATAAGCAGTTAATAGATTTTATTTTAATTTTTGTAACTGCTTTGTCTTACAAATAATGGGAAGAAAGTTATGGGAGTTGCAGTTGATTTGCTGATAAGCACATGCCCACCAAAATTAGGTGAAATCTTCTGAAGCGGCAATTCTAAGTCCAAATGCAAAATTAATAACGATACAAATCATATACTCATCCTGTAGGGACTTTGTTTGCATGAACATGAAATGTCAGTACATCCGGATTTTGCTAAAGGAAAGAAATATTCAGCAGGTCTGTCATCAGGGGAGTGCAATTTTCTTATTGAAAAAAAAAAAAAGGCACAAGCATAGCTACATTTGGAACGTAAGAACTTTTTTTTATTGTTTTGTGTAGCATTTATTATTATTATTATTATTATTATTATTATTACTATCACTATTATTATTTTTATGGTTATTATTTCCTCCAGAAAGAATAAAAATTTCTGATCCTTGTCCTTGCTTTGGAGGGATGGTCATGACTGAAAGTTGTGCTCAGATTTATATGACTTTGCACACCTCTGTTATTATATCCAATTGCTCTCATGCAGCATTCTCCCAGATGCTGCTGGCTTTCAGTGAGAAACAGGAGGCAGACTGTGGGTAGTTACTTGTTCCAAAGCCAGTGCTGACTTTTCCTGATGTTGTCAGATCAAGTTACCATTGCAGCTTAATTGCATTCCAGACAGGCTCGGCTCTAGTTTTAACCCTACTCCTTAGGAAATATCAGTATTTCAGGGTGGCAGATTTTAAGCCCAATGATGGAAACATAGCAAAGGAGCCTTGTAAGAAATACATGCACAGAACTGCTTTCAGTAATTGGGATAACTCTGTGTGAAAGGAGACAAAGGTGCTTTTCACATGTCTCAGGCCCTCCACGAGCGCATCTCAGACCCCAGTGGCTTTCACACCTGAGTTTGCTTCCCAGGAGACCCAGCAAGGAAAGTTATGGCAAAAGACTTCAGGCCTTTCTCTTCTTCTGTGAGGACATGTGGTATAACTAGGAAACACTGCCCTTAATTCCACCAGTTAGATTGTCTTTCAGTTTCCTTACTCCTAGTGACTTTATCTCAGTTCCTGGGGAAAAAAATAATATATCTCTGTTATCTACTAATAAGCAATTATTTCTCCAGTTTTTCACAGAAAATGATAAGCCAAATTGCAAATACGATAGATATGAGAAGAAGAAAAAGCTTTCTTTTACTTTCAAGCGAGGTAAATGGAATAACAAGGTGGTACTGGGGTTCTCATTTTTAGTGGACTGTGTTGCTGAATGAAGATAATAATCCTCCCCAGCTGAAACCAATGGCAGAATTACTACCAGGTGATGACAGTTTGGGTTAGGTCTTCTAATGTTTGTTCTCAGAAGGGGCAGAAAATTAGTGCTCTGAAAATTTCCATGGAACATTTTGAGTTTGAACAGAAAGAAAAAATTAAGCACTAATATTTAATGATTTTTAATCTGAATGATTTTATACCTTTTGCTGAAGTTGTTGTTTGAGCCCATATGACAAGACAACATCAGAAAGGATACAGAAAAATCCTGACTGGGAGAAGAGAACAGTTTTCCACCACCCAGAATGATTTTCACGTTGACCATCATGCAAACTGGATCCTTTTCTCTGATTTCATGCCTGAAAGACCCTCATTTTGCACTAAGAAGGACCATAATCATGAGACTGGAGGGCAGAAAATTTCCCTTCCAATTTCTGAACTTAAGAGTCCTATATCAACACAGCAGAACGAAACAGAAGCTTCCCTGCCCCAGATTTTTAAAGCAGAAAACCAGAGATTGTACACCCAAACCTGTAAAGAAATGGTTCCTGTTTTTTTCCGTCTCTGGAAATCACCTACAGATAAATGTTTTAAGTACAAATACTACTATGGACAACTTAACTTTCACAGGATTCATGAATCTGATTTTAGCTACTACTATCATATTTGATTTTTACCTGTGAATATGGGTATCTTGAATATATTCCTTTGTGTGAATATGAAACTTCAAGAAGCTTTCACCTTTGGGAATTTAGAACAAGTATTTCTTAAAGGAAGTGACCAATGTAAAAATAAAATGTGCAGGTTGTAAAAATAAAAAAGGGAGCTAAAAGCTTTATGAAGTAATATCTATATATGAATTCGACATAAGGATCAGGAATATATTTTATCTGTTAGAAAAACTTTTTGCTTTATTCCTAGAATATTCTCCCATCCAAGTCTTGGAGCCCACATACAGTTGAAATTTACCCAGAAAAGGAAACCTGCCTAGAGTTGTTAAATACTGCAATGTTTGACTGCTCACCCATAACAGCTACCCCTGTTTCACTGCAGAAGTGCTGCCCTGCAAAAGAATTTACTTATCATTCATTTATTTATCTAAATGACTTTCTGCAAGGCCAAGTGAGTTCTGGGAAATGTACCAGACTGTGGTCCCTAGAAGCACAACTTCTCTTATTTATCTAAGAAAAACCCCAAACCAAAAAACAAACAAAAAGACCCACAAAACAAACAAACAACAAACAAACCAAAACCAACCAACCAAACAAAGAAAACACAACAAAAAACCCCACGAAAATAAAACTAGCAAGAAACTAGGAAGAAAAGCTAGCAGATCCAAGATGTTATACTCCCACTTCCCCTCCTCTGCCCACACAAAAGCACCCCACAGAGAACTGTAGATACCATTTCCTGGAACATTTCAGTTTCCAGACTGAAAACAAGAATCACACTGACTATATCCTGTCTAAATTGGAACTTGGCTGAAATTTAGGGGGTCTTTTCTAAGAAAGCAATTAGGAACACTTGCTCTCCATTCTACCTGCTCTTGGCAGCACTTAGTCCCTTTTAGGATAAAACACCAATCTACCTCAGACTGAGCAATTCTCAGTTCTACATTCATGTATAGAACTAGAAATGTCTGTTTAATCACATCCTGCTTATATTAAGTACTCCTTTTTTTTTTTTTCCAATTTCCTTGTAAATAAAATGACTTTCCAAGAAAGAGAGAATTTGAACTCACAGTTCATATTTCTTATTTTCTAGACCACTGTCCTAAATGTTAAGATATACAAAGAACTAGATAATTCTTTGTTAAGTTTATGGATTTTGTATTTCAGTCAATGGATTGAAACAAAACTACCTTCTATACAGTGCCATTTACAAATCAGTACACTAAAATAAGTGATCTAAATATAATCCTGCTTTGCCCCTACTTAAAAAAAAAACAACAAAACCATTATGTCATAATGTTTTTTTATTCTTGCACACCTTCACATTTCAGACGTTTCATTTACTTAGGAACACCATCACTCGTAATACTAACTTCTTGCATTTAAATGTGGGGGGTTTTGTGTTTACTGTAGCTCATTCTGGATGTCAATCTCCCCTATTTACCTGGAAATTGAGTAAAGATTCTCATTGAATTGAGGAACAACTCTTGGTGTGAATATTTGGTGGGTTTTTTTACTTTTTTTTTTTTTCCAAAGAATCAAACTCTTCTCCTTTCTCTGTGATAAGGGAATGACAAAATTAAAAGTTATCCTTGTACTTCAACAGTAATTGCAATGGACAATAAAGATTACACATATAGGTCTTCTATTCCTCTGTGACTGTTTGTCTGCCCTTTATGCTTTAAATGAGCATACCAATTTTCTGAAGGTTACAAAATCCCTTCAATTTTAGGAAGCAGGTATGCTACTGCTGTCTGCAAGGAGCTATTCCTCTCTTCAGTGAGCTGTCCATACTTAGGAGAATGAGGACTTCCATACCAGTGTTGTTTCACTAAACCAAAACCTGAAGAGAAGGATACGCTTAAAAGATCTTCTAAAAAGCTTTAGCAGGTACATCAGTAATGCTCATATTCCATGATCTAAAGATTAAAAGGAAAAATGTACCTTTCTGGGATAGGATTTCCCCCATGTGCCTATTAGTCCTCTTAAATAAGTGTCTAACTTAAACTGGTCACTTGTTCCCCCTTTGCCCTGCTGGAAGAGGGGTGTGCAGGGGACAGTTGTCTCCATTCTATGACATATCTGGCCTTGTTTGATAATTCACACATAGGAGCTACCTGACCCTTTCACAGCTATTGCAGGAGCCTAGAGAGCTAATGTAAATCATCTACTCCTAGAAAAAAAAGTTAGATAAAACCAGCTTATATTAATCCTAGGCTTAATTTTATTTCCTGCATCTCACAGGCTACATACTCACTTTACCTCTCTTGAACTGAGTTTTATATCCAGGGTATGACTAATGCTTTGTATACCTTTCCTTGCTATATGTCTCTTATCACACTATTTTCTTCTTTCAATGGATATCCTTGACTTTAATTAAGTCACCTATCAAAGTTAAAGCACTGTAATTTTCTGCAGTTTCTGAATACTTTTTTCTGGATCCTCCCACTTTTTTTTTTTTCCGTCTAGTTAAACATCTACCACTGACTCCTTATTCTCTTTGGGTTCCTAGATCTGGATCCTTGCTGAGTGGGTACAGACTGCAGTACTTCTTTCTAGATTTCTTAGTTTCCATAGGGCTTTGTTGAACAGAGGCTTTTTACTCACTGACAATCTACAAGTTGAACAATACACCAACCTTACTCTAATTTATTGTGTTTTTTTTTTTTCCTGCATTTTATGATTAACAATGTTATATTTATATTTTATGTCTACTTCATAATAATTCATGGAGATAATAAATAACATAAGGTCTTGGTAACACCCTTTTGAGGAGTGACACAGCTGTTGCTTTTTTTTACCCATGCTGTAATGAGTGTTACTCTTTCCTCTGCTGTGCTGAAAGGCAGAAGAACAGTGGCAGACTGCCTACTTGCTCTTGTCCAGTCTGTGTTGGAAGCAGATTGAAATCTGCAGTTTCTCTGGGATGTGCTAATTTAGGAGAGTGTTCTGGACAGTGGGGTAGAAAGGGAATAACTCGCAGCCTTTGCACCTCACGCAATTTATATGGGATAGAAACAGTTGGTGTTTCTTCCACCTTAGTCTTGGGTATTTTGGGGTTAGTTTTAGGTGTTTTGAGGCAATGTTTTATCCTCCTTGCTCTTCCTACTTGTTTGTAGCTTTGCTCACAAAGCTGTCCTTTTGTTCGTTAGACTGTTGCTTTATGTGGTATAAATTCTTTAGGTGCTAAACTATACAATTGCAAGAGGTTAAGCTATAGCTAATAATTGGTTAGAACAGCCATTGTGGCAAATTACTGCTACAGCTAATGAACAAGCTCAGATAAGCTTACGGCCAGCCAAGACAAGTCCAGGCGAAGTCTGACAGGTCCTGAGGATTTATGTTGTTCTGTTAATACAAGCCTTCACTTGTTACCAACATGTTATTACTATAAACCCCACGGCTTCTTATTAGCACTGGTATTACTGTATTTACTGGGCTACAGAATCTGAGCAAACACAGAGCAAGAAATGTGGCAGCCAGATACACAGCTATGCTTCAGATATGATGATAAAATAGGGGTTTTCTTTGGGACTCACCATTTGGCGAGTTTGTCCCTGCGCAGAGACGCTTGGAAGCACCAGGGATGTCCTTGAGTATCCTGCCTGGATTCCAGCTGGTGCTGCAGGAAGGCACAGCACCCATGGGTTCATGACCATTTGTGGCAAAACTATGTGGATGCACTGCTACTGTTCTGAGACATCTCATACAAAAATACGAACATAAAAATGAGTAACTGAGCTAAGAGGTAGTTTTCTATGGATTGTGAAGGGCTTGGTCATTTGGTTACTTTTGCTTTTTGAGTTTGGGTTTTTTTGTTGTTGTTTTTTTTTTTTTGGCCATTTTGCTGGCTAGGGTTGTTTTGATATGCTATTAGGCCATCTTCAAACATTTTGTTGTTTATGCTGCTTTTATTTAAAATTTACTTTGTAAATTTAATGACATGCTTACTTCCAGCTGAGGTAAGAACCAAGATGTGTGAATGCTCATTTAGAGTTCAGTGTCTGAAATGAAGGTAGTTCAAACAGTCATTTTAAAACTAAAAACAGAGAACCTGAGTGGCCTTTATTAGTCAAGCTGAAAGAACTAGCTCTTTAGCATTTTGTTTTTCAGTCCTTTGTAGAATTAAGATGAAGGTAAAAAAAAAATTAAATTTATTTTGTGGGTTAATTTAGATTTCTTAAAGATACTGGAAATACAGACTTTAATTTACTGGTGACCAAATATAATTAAACAGGGATATATAAAAAAGCACATAGCTCAGAGCTGAGGGTCAGAAAGAAAAAGACGCAAAAAATGAAAGATGATTTTTATGACAGCTGAAATTGTTAGCTATTGGAACAAACTGCAAACAGAAATGAGTTTCTATCTCTGATTCTCGTTATATCAAGAGATAACACTGACAGGCAAGCTACAGAAAGTATGTGTTACTGTGCTTGGTATAGATAGGCAAAATAAGGCATGTAGGGAGCAATGACTTGACCTGTGCAATGCTGGGGTTGAGATACCAGCTGCTTTCTCTTGTCTTTAAATTCCAACAACCTTTTCATTTATCTAGAGGTTGTTACAGTAGATCATAGGGAGATGTGATGGAATGAGCTCTTGCTGTGAAACCTCCAATTTGATATAAAAATATCAGCCATACTTGGGAGAGAAAAACTCTCTCGGTGTCCGCTTCTCTCCCTGAGCTCTCTGTGGAAACTGGGAGTTGCCAGCCTGTGCCAAACCTGGGGAAGTGTGGTGGGAACAGGTCTCCACCAGGAATACAGCACTGGAGTTTCTTTCCAAGAGGGTGCCAAACACTTAGTAGCAGTTAGCTGTTTTTGACCCCTTTCTGTCTGGGTTGGATCTGAACTGATAATCTGATGCTAAAAGACTGCATAAGCTATGAACAATTATCTGAATTAGATTTTTCTTACTTGTTGAAAGATATTTTTTGAATAAATTTAAACGAACATGTATTTCACAGAATAAAATAGAACAGGAAACCTTAGAGTTGCACAGTTTAAAAAAGGATCTCAGGCAACCTTACCACATCAGCTACATTTCAGGAAAGGGAAAGGGAAAGGAGAAACGGAAGAGAAATACATTTTTGTAATACAAAAGATATTTTTTTATACAAAATACTGAAGTCTATAATATGTTGAGCATTCCTAGCAACTGCAGGAACAGAGTAAATACATTGCCTAGGTATGATTGGTTCTGAGACTGAAATTCTGTATTCATGATAATATTTTTAAAAAGTCATTAGAAAGGGGAAAAAATGTAATAAAAAGAGCCTAGCTACTTCTAAATATTCTTTCTTATTCTAGTAAAAACAACAGTCCAAGTCTTCTGCTTGGCTTCTTTTCATCTACTGTCACTGTTTAAATTTGGTGAACAGCCTCATCCCCATTTGTCTGTAAGTCTGGAAAGAATTTTGAAGTTCCTAAAATATTCCATCCTGATTATTCATAAAATAACTGCAACCCAGGAGTCCTTCTTACCATTCCAAGAAACCTGAGTGATATCATTAGAAATATTTTTTGGAAGCAAGCAAAAGATGACACAAAAATAATTAGGACACTACGAAATATGCTAAGGTTCGGAGTGTTTAAAGTTTGGGTTTTTTCCCTCCCTCTTTTTTTCTAAGAAAGGTATTTATTTTAATTTACATTTAGATTAGTTTCCCAGCAGCAGATGGAAGGAATTTAAGTCAATTTGCAATAGGAGACAGACATTCTAGCCAATGAAAAATCAAAGAAAAATAGCAACCGTCTCTTGCTCTCCTTTTGGACAATTGTCTTCAGAATAATCAGCATCATGAAAAAAAAATTAAAAAAAAACGTTTCCAAGGCCAGATGGGCTCCATGCCTTAGTGCTGACAGAAGTAGCAAGAAATATGGGTGAAGAAACCTGTTCATAGATCTATTTAAAATCTTTTTAGAATAATAATAAACTGGCTGGCATAATCTGTCTGTATTACAACAATCAAGAATTTCTGTTCAACAAAACACTCATCTTGATGAAATCAGGAATGTGATGAGACCCAGTACAAGTCACAGCTAACTTTCTGAGTGTGCTGGGGTACAACAGATACATCATTCCTAAATTAAGTTAACTCAGGAGCTTGAATTAGAAGCCTCACCATTTCAGGTTCCCCCCTAGTCAGTAGAAAGAGATAAGAACCTCTGTCCAATGATTCAATGCCCCCAAAAGTAGGAATTGACTTCTAATTGAAACTAGTGTTTTCCCTTGACTGCAGTATGAAGTTATTCTCCTAGCACGTGATTAAAAAAAAAAAAAAAAAAGTAGGATGAATATGGGCTCTAACATTTTTGTCTGTCTTGTCTTTTCTGCATGCAGCACCTTAGAATGAGAGACATCACTATAAAATATGGATTAGAAATAACAAAAGTATTCATCATGGCTGCTTAAGGGCACGCTCTCCAACCCTCACTGAGCCATGAACAATAATGCTAAGCAAATAACTTGTCACAGGAAACACTGCATTTCCATTTAGCTATTCAAAAGTGTGATGGGACCAGTGACTTCTTGTCATTGCCCGTAACATCCCTGAATCTCCTAGAATTTGAGATGTTCCCCCCTGGCAGAAGGAGGCCTCTCAGGCCTCCTGAGGATGGAGGTCCACCTTCTGTTCCCACGCCTGGCTGGCTGTCAGTGTCGCTCCTTACAGATGTTTCTGTAATCTCATCTCGAGGGCTGTCACAGGTAGACACTGCACAGCTTCCACAGACAACCTTTCCTTTTGCTTCCTTAGCCTCACTGTCAGGAGCTCTTCGTAATACGTGAAGCATTTTTTCCCCGCTGGATTTTAAAACCTTTTTGTCTTTTCCAGTGTATCAGGACGACGAAAAATAAAGGTTTTTACTTTCTTTGAAGACTGATTACATCCTCCCTCACAACGCTCTCCTAGGTTGAGCAGCATCCATGTTTTCTCCCAGGTGATGGTTTTTGAGATTCTGATTGCTGGCCTCCGTTTTTGTTAATTCCCCCCTAATTAACTGGAAAGTCAACATCTAAAGTGGGCAGTGCTCTTACTGAGGCCGAAAGCTGAGCAGGTTTTGTAGGGATGACCTTCAATTATATATTTCAGCATAGAGTTTACCTCTATTGTGGCAATGCTATATCACTGGCTATATTCATCTAATAATTCATGAAAAAGTCATTACTTTTTTTTTTTCTGTTGATCTGTTGGCTAAGAGATTTCTATTCAGTATTTTCACAATCATTAGCTTTTAAAAAATTGTATTTACTTCTACTGAGGAGAGTTCCTTTTTTGAGCTCTTATCTCAAATTCACTTTGAATTGTAATTGTGTACTGTAAAGCATTTGCTGTTCCTCTTGTTCTGATGTCATCTACAAATTTAACAAACATACTCGTCCAGACCATAAAGAAAAACATTGGATAGGACTAGACCTACATAAATAGGTAAATAGACACACTTCTCTTAATCTAAAGCTGAGAAAACTAAGAAAAACTAACTCTGGAGGTTGTTTTTCCTTTTCTACTTTTATTGGATTATTTTATAAGCTTTGATCATATTAATATTAATATATACAATAACATTAGATGGCATTCAGTGCTATATGGCATAGTTTCCAGGTGCTGATGGACTAAAAAAACCCTGATATGCACTGTGAATGACTTCCTCCATGCAATTCTCTCAACCAGCTCTTAACATTCAGTATGTAAATTATGCTTGTTTATATTGCCAATTTACCTCTTATTTAAATCACATTGGAATTTGGCCTATTGAGTTTGTGTTAATCTGCCTGGCAGGATTTGGCCTACATTGGACAGAAGGAGGGAGGACGGATGAGGAGGGAATGAAAAATGAAGTAATCCTCAAACATTTTTACGCATTAAAAAAATGAACTAAGATAAACTATGTAAAAATGTTTCTTTAAATTTCTAACGCACTCTCTATTTTAAACACTTATTTCCAGAGGGTTAATTAGTGTATAATTCTTCCAGCAAGAGGAAAATAATTTCCTCCCAAGCTTGAATTTGGCAAAAACAATCTACATCACATTGTCATTACAGCTGAACTTATTTAACTTTATTTTATTTAAATATCAAGTGGATATATTTAAGGCACAGGAAGGCGGGGGTTAGACATGAGGGATTGAAGGCTCATGTTCATTTTTTATCCATTGTTTGTGTAGAAAAGTACAAGTACATTAAAAATGTCAGCTCATACAAATGCTTAAGATGTTCAGTCTTGGTAAAAATATGTCCTAAGTCTCTAATTCAGATAAGTTGCAGTGGGTGGTATTTACTGTATATATTATAGACAAAGCTGCTAACAGTGCATATACTCAAGGTTTTCATTTGTCTTCTAAGTTTTACTTTCAACCTCCATTTTCCCTTGTGTTCATCTGCTTCAGGCTTAGGTTTTGTTTTTTTTTTTTTTTTCCAAAACTTGTACAATAATTTCTTTATGCGAAAAACAAGCCACAGACAAATAAGGAAGAACACTTTGGTGACATTTGTCATCTTATCAGATACATTCTCTGATAAATCTCTGTGAATTGGGCACGTTTCCTCCTCTGAGTAGATCTCTACGTAGATGGAGTTTGCATGTATTAGCTTTATAAAGTGGTGGACCACATTTGAGCTGTCTCCTGCTTCAGCCCTTCCTCTTGACTGCTTGAAAATGGTTTTCATGGGGTCATGAAAGATCAGCTGGAAAAAGGGCTAGTATCAGTCCTTCTGTTGGGATAACTCAAAGACAATGAGGTATAATGAAACAGAGAACGGAGAAACAGGAGAGATCATAGAAATTATGAAGGTGTTTGGGAACAGAGAGTATACAAACAAATTGACATCACCTGATCCTAGAGGTACAAACAAGAGTCTTGCACATAGTGGTCTGGAAGTGATTCCATTACATCCTTCCTACCCACTTTTGGACAAAAGAGTGAGAATTCCAACTCTGAAGGTAGTGAGGAGATCAAAGATGGAAAAACAAACATGTAAGGCAGAGGGACACAGCTACCAGAAGATAAGAGGACAGAAGTCAAATTCTAAAGATGATGATGACACTTTCTGGACAAAACAGTCACAAAAAGTAGTGGGGAAGATGAAAATAAGAGTAGTGGAAAATGTAAATGCAGACAGGTTGTAACTATAGGGATGGGGGCAATAGGGAGATTGTTTTAAGGGGTGATTTCCTTCCAGAATTAATCGATAGCAGTTCATTTATCCTTTGTGGGGAAGAAATGAAGAAACCATAAATATGATTTTTAACAGGGATGAAAATAATCCCTTGCTTCGTGACTAGTTACTTTATTAGGCCAAATAAAGGATGTCTGTAATTTCGTGACTAAACTTGACACAAGGTGTCAATGTGGAACAGTGTAATTTAATTTGGGGAAAAAGGCTGGGATTTTTATTTGTTTTGCAGTTTGTTATTCAGTAGATTTCATACAATAGCAAATTAGACGATCATCAAGCTTGCAAAGTTAAACATTGCAAAATTATGAAATGCTGGCATTTACTCTCTTCTCTATGGCCTTAATTTAGCTCTTTTGTGTTGGATACATTGAGATTTCCTCAATTGCAGGCTTAGAAAGATTGTAGGAATAGGCATCAAGAAAATTTGATATATTATCTTCTCATATACATACACGCTCAGACATACAAATCCCAACTTGCCTTTCCCAAGCAAACCTACTCAACAGTCTATACCTTTGCCATCTTTGCAAGTTTAATGTGACTCTGATCTTAAACATTGATACCCAACTTCTACAGGTACATATGACAACACTTGTAAAGTAAAAATCCCATCTACTTGTTTAGGAGTTTGATATTGAAGTATCTGCAATGCAACTCTGATATATTCTGAGTTGGTGTCAGCATACCAGGAGCTGCAGGAGTTCAGCAAAGAGTAACCCTCAGTTCAGAAAAGGCTATCTACATCTTTTCCACATGATGAATTCCCCCACAGACTGGCTGGTGGGGCACACACAACACATAAATCAAACTTAACTCAATTTCCACTTTAGTTTTTCAGCTCACCTTTAGAAAGAAAACAGCATATTATCTTACTTAGTCTAAAGCCACCTTAACAATACAGGGGAAAGAAGAAAAAAACCCTGACAATATATATGTTTTTAATGAAAACTTGGTACCTACAAAAATAAGCTTTTTTACTCTTTAGAAAGATACTAAAACTGCAGTGTCCACAATTTTGGGGTAACTGAGGTTTTCAAGTGTCCCTTGTGATAACAGGATCAGTACAAGAACCATTTGTGTTCAGTTTACGTATCAGCAACTCAAAGGTAGGCATAAAATGTGCACAAAGGAGACAAAATTTGCTGATGAAACATAACTGAGGAAAGAAAAACAGTTGATCAAAAGAAAAAAAAAGAAGAAAAGTACAACAGTATAATTCTAAATGCTCAAAATGAACAAACCCACAGATGTGGGCATGTCGTTTACGCAGTATAATACGAAGAGGGGAAGAGGAATAGGTATTGAAAATAGACAGGATGAAGGGAATATGAAAAGGGAAAATAACTCCAGAGACAACCAGACTACTAATACCATAAGTAAGGTAAAACTCCAGTGGAGAGAGTGACTATAATTTGAAAGCTTTCAGAGTAGTTGGTAAACCACAATAGAAACCACAAGAAATTAAACCAGAAAGATATTAAAGAGATGGGTAATATTTCTTTAAAAGCTCTTCTGCATTTACTCTTTGTGACAAGCACTGAGGTTCACTGCAGCTCCAAACCCCGGCTGACCTAAAGCTTTAACTCAAGGACTATAGGTGGTAGCAGTTTGGATCTATTTCTTATTTACACTCACTAAAAACTGAATTTCAAAATGAATCTAGAAAAAAAAGAAATGGAAACACAAAAACTAGATCTACATATTTCTGCAAGCAAATTCCTCTGGTTTCTCTTTTTTTTTTTTTTTTTTTTTTAATAACATTTACTTTTTAAGAAATTGTCTGCCCTGCTATTTCTCTGTTGTTTCTAGAGAGGGAAGGTATATATACTTACACATCTAGAAATGCATCCAATAGTAATATGCAGGCTCTGTAAAGGATTTTGTAAACCATCTAAAAAGGGTAGGAAGCCATTCCTTTTTTAAACATAACTGAGTCAACTTCCTCTTCTTGAAAGACTGGAGGAGGCTGTGTCTCCACCTTGCATACAACACTGAAATGGGTAAACATATCCAGGCTCCTCCCCCAAACTCACCCAGTTAGCCACTAAGTAAAGCAAACAGCAATGTACAGATACCTGGGCTTCAACACTTAGGCCTCAAGTCCTTTTCTAAAACGCTGCTCATGTGCAGAGGGTGTAACCAAGACTTTTCTTGGTGTTTATTTAAAGAGATGTTAATCTTGAGTAATTTCTGTCCACTTATTATGGAAGTCAGAGGTCTTTTTCCCTTTCCCTTTCCCTTTCCCTTTCCCTTTCCCTTTCCCTTTCCCTTTCCCTTTCCCTTTC